>NW_023331574.1:0-44022 GCF_011100685.1 Canis lupus familiaris
GGCCCAGGTGGGACCACAGTCACCAGGTCCAGGTGAGGCCAGGTATATAGAGAGTATCCAGGTCCAATGATGCCCAGGTAAGGACCAGAGTCAACAGGTCCAGGAGAGGACCATATATGGATCAGAGTCATTGTGTTCCAGGTGAGGCCAGATGGAGACCACAGGAACCAGGTCCAGGAGAGCCCCATATGGGAACCAGAGCCACCAGATCCAGGTGAGGTCCAGTTGGGACCACAGTCAAAGGTCCAGGTGAGGCGCAGGTGGCAACAGGATTCACCAAGTCCAGGTGAGGCCCAGGTGGCACCAGTCACCAGATCCAGATGCGGACCAGCTAAGGACCAGATTCACCAGGCCCAAGTGAAGCCCAAGGGTGACCAGAGTCACCAGGTAAGGGTGAGGCCCAGAGGGGAACCAGAGTAACCAGTTTAGTTTGAGGCCCAGAATAGGACCAGAGGTCCCTGGTCAAAGTGAGGCCCAGTGTGGATAGAGTATCCAGGTCCCAATGATGCCTGGGTGAGGACCAGAGTCACTAGGGCCATGCAGGCCCAGATGGGGAACAGAATAACTATGTCCTGGTGAGGCATAGAATAAGACCACAATCACCAGTATCAGGTGTGCCCATGTGGGAACCAGAGCCACTCTATCCAGCTGAGTCCCAGGTCCATGTGAGCCCCACGTCAGGACCAGATTCATCAGGTGAATTGAGGCATAGCTGGGGACAAGAGTCACCAGGTCTGTGTGCGGCCTAGGTGGGGCAAGATTCAGCAGTTCTGAGTTAGGTCAAAGTGGGGACGAGAGACACCAGTCCAGTGAGGCCAAACTGAGGACCAGAGTCACCAGATCCAGGTGAGGTCCATGTTAGAAAGAGAGTCACCAGGTCCAGGAGAGGTCCAGGTGGGGACCAGAGTCACCAGATACAGGTGAAGTCCAGGTAGGGACCAGAGTCAGCAGATCCAGGTGAAGCCCAGGTGGGGACCAGAGTCACTAGGTCCAGATGAGGCCCAGGTGAGGATCAGAGTTACCAGATACACGTGAGCCCCCGGCGGGGATCAGAGCCAAAAGGTCCACGTGAGGCCGGCTTGGGGACAATCGTCAACAGGTCTACCTGAGGCCCAGGTGTGGAACAAAGTAATCATGTCCAGGTGAGTCCCCGGTGGTGACAAGAGTCACCACGTCCAGTTGAAGACCAATTGGGGACCAGGATCACCAGGTACAGGGGAGGCCCTTGAGAGAACCAGAGTCAACAGTTCGAGGTCAGGCGCATGTGGCAACCAGGGTCAGCAGGTCCAAGTCAGGCCAAAGTGGGGTTCACAGTCACTAGGGCACAGTGAGACCCAGAGGGGACCAGAGTCACCTGTCCAGGTGAGATCCAGTTGTGGAACACAGTCAACGGGTCCCAATTCTGCACAGTTGAGGACCATGGTCAACAGGGCTAGTTGAGGCCCAGATGGGGACCGGAGTCCCCAAATTCAGGTGAAGCCCAGGTGGGGACCACAGTCACCAGATCCAGGATAGTCTCAGGTGGAGACCAGAATCACCAGGTTTTGGTGAGGTGCAGGTGGCAACCACACTCACCAAGTCCCGGTGAGGCCCTGGTGGGGACCAGAGTCACGAGGTACATGAGAAGCTAGTAACACTGCAGCCACCAGGTCCACATGATGTCCATGTGGGAACGAGAATTACAAGTTACAGGTGAGGAGCAGGTGGGGATCTGAGTCACCATGTCCAGGTGAGACCCTGGTGGGAACCAGTGTCACCATGTCCAAGTGTGGACCAGGTGAAGACGAGAGTTAATAGGTCCGGCCGCGTCACTGTTGGTGAACAGTGTAACCATATCCTGATGCTACTCAGGTGGGTACCAGATACAAGTCCTGGTGAGTCCCAGTTGGGACCAGAGACATGAGGTCCAGGTGAGGTACCGATGGAAACCACAGTCACCAGGTGAGGTGAGGCCATGCTTAGGATCAGAGTCACCACTTACAGGTGAGGTCCAGGGGAGCCAGAGTCACATGGCAAGAGGCCAAAGTCAGGACCAGAGTTACCACGATCAGGTCAGTCCCACTGGGAATAGAGTAACCACGTCCCGATGATGCCCAGGTAGAACCACAGTTACCAGGTCCAGGTGCGGCCAACCTAAAGGCCATGCAGTGGAACCTTGTCCCGATGATGCCCAGGTAGGGAAGAGAGTCACCAGGTCCAAATGAGGCCCAGATGGAGCATATTCACTAGGTCCAGACGAGGCCCAGTTGAGGACCAGAGACACCAGATCTGGTTTAGACCTAGAGGGGTACCAGAATCACCTGGTCCAGGTGACATCCAGATGGGGACCAGAGTCTCCAGGCCTGAGTCACGAGCAGAGAGGATAAGAGTCACCAGTTCCAGGTGAGGCCAAGAAAGAGTCCAAAGCAATCAGGTCCAGGTGGGGAACAAACTCACCAGGACTGGTTGAGGCCCAGATGGGGAAGAGATTCACCAGGTCCAGGTGAGGCCCAGGGGTGACCAGAATCCCCGGGTCTGGGAGAGGACCATGTAAGGACCAGATTCACCAGGTCCAAGAGAACCACGTGGGTTCCTGAGTCACCAGGTATGGGTGAAGCTCAGGTGGCAACCCCACTCACCAGGTCCAGGTGAGGCCAACCAAGCCAGAGTCACCAGATCCAGGTGAGGCCCTAGTGGGGACCGGTGTCACCAGGTAAATGTGAGTCTACAAGAAACAACAGTCACCAGGTCCAGGTGTGTTTCATGTGGGAACGAGAGTCACCAGGTCCAGGTGAGACCCAGGTGGGGACCACAGTCACCAGGTCCAGATTGAGGCCTAGGGGGGGACGAGAGTCATCAGGAGCAGTTGAGGCCAAAGTGTGGAGCAAAGTTATCATGTCCAGGTGAGGCCCAGGTGGGGAACAGAATAACCATGTCCCATTGATGTCAGGTGAGAAAAGAGTCACAAGGTCCAAACGAGGCCTAAGTGAGGAGTAGATTCACCAGGTCCTGTTGAGGATCAGCTGAGGACCAGTGTCCCAGCTCCGGGTGAGTCCCAGAGGGGGACCAGAGTCACCCGGTTCTGGTGATATCCAGGTGGGGACCAGAATCACCACGTCCGGGTGAGGCCCAGAGGGGGACGAGAATCACTAGGTCCAGAGGCCCCGATGTGGAACTGAGAAACCAGGTCCCATGAAGCCCATATGAGGACCTGAGTCACCAGGTCCAGGTGAGGTCCCTGTGGGAACCAGTCACTCGTCCAGGTGAGGTCCAGGTGGACCACAGTCACAAGGTCCAGGTGAGGCGCAGGAGGCAACAGGATTCACCAAGTCCAGGTGAGGCCCAGGTGGCGACCAGTCACCAGATCCAGGTGCGGAACAGATAAGGACCAGATTCTCCAGGCCCAAGTGAAGCCCAACGGGTGACCAGAGTCACCAGGGCAGGGTGAGGCCCAGAGGGGGACCAGAGTAACCAGTTTAGTTTGAGGCCCAGAATGGGACCAGAGGTCCCTGGTCAAAGAGAGGCCCAGGTGTGGAATAGAGTATCCAGGTCACAATGACGCCTGGGTGAGGACCAGAGTCACTAGGGCCATGCAGGCCCAGATGGGGAACAGAATCACTAGGTCCTGGTGAGGCATAGAATAAGACCACATTCAGCAGTCATCAGGTGAGCCCCTTGTGAGAACCAGAGCCACTCTATCCAGCTGAGTCCCAGGACCAGGTGAGTCCCACGTGAGGACCAGATTCATCAGGTCGAATTGAGGCATAGCTGGGGACAAGAGTCACCAGGTCTGGGTGCGGCCTAGGTGGGGCAAGATTCAGCAGTTCTGAGTTAGGTCAAAGTGGGGACGAGAGACACCAGGTCCAGGTGAGGCCAAACTGAGGACCAGATTCACCAGATCCAGGTGAGGTCCATGTTGGAAAGAGAGTCACGAGGTCCAGGAGAGGTCCAGGTGGGTCCAGAGTCACAGATCCATGTGAAGTCCAGGTGGGGACCAGAGTCACCAGATCCATGTGAAGCCCAGGTGGGGACCAGAGTCACTAGGTCCAGATGAGGCCCAGGTGAGGACAGAGATACCAGGTACACGTGAGGATCCGGTGGGGATCAGAGGCAACAGGTCCATGTGAGGCCGGCTTGGGGACCATAGTCAACAGGTCTACTTGAGGCCCAGGTGTGGAACACAGTAAGCAGGTCCAGGTGAGTCCCCATTGGTGACAGGAGTCACCACGTCCAGGTGTGGCCAGGTCCGACCAGGATCACCAGGTCCAGGGAAGGCCCTTGAAAGAACCAGAGTCAACAGTTCGAGGTCAGGCGCAGGTGGCAACCAGGGTCAGCAGGACCAAGTCAGGCCAAAGTGGGGTTCACAGTCACT
This sequence comes from Canis lupus familiaris, assembly GCF_011100685.1. Classification (NCBI taxonomy): domain Eukaryota; kingdom Metazoa; phylum Chordata; class Mammalia; order Carnivora; family Canidae; genus Canis; species Canis lupus. Next base: position 4,352 of record NW_023331574.1, read on the forward strand.
AGGGCACGGTGAAACCCAGAGTGGGACCAGAGTCACCTGGTCCAGGTGAGGTCCAGTTGTGGAACACAGTCACGGGTCCCAATTTTGCACAGTTGAGGACCATGGTCAACAGGGCCAGGTGAGGCCAGATGGGGACCGGAGTCCCCAAATCCAGGTGAAGCCCAGGTGGGGACCACAGTCACCAGATCCAGGGTAGTCTCAGGTGCAGACCAGAATCACAGGTCCATGTGAGGTGCAGGTGGCAACCACACTCACCCGGTCCCGGAGAGCCCGGTGGGGACCAGAGACACGAGGTACATGAGAAGCTAGAAACACTGCAGCCACCAGGTCCACATGATGTCCATGTGGGAACGAAAATCACCAGTTACAGGTGAGGACCAGGTGGGGATCCGACTCACCATGTCCAGGTGAGACCCAGGTGGGAACCAGTGTCACCATGTCCGTGTGCCCCAGGTGAAGACCAGAGTTATAGGTCTGGCTGGGTATGTTAGTGAACAGTGTAACCATATCCTGATGCTACCAGGTGGGTACCAGAGACACCAGGTCCTGGTGAGGCCCAGGTGTAACCGGAGACATGAGGTCCAGGTGAGGTCTCGATGGGAACCACAGTCACCAGGTCAGGTGAGCCATGCTTAGGATCAGAGTCACCAGGTACAGGTGAGGCCCAGGTGGAGCCAGAGTCACCTGGTACAGAAGAGGCCAAAGTCAGGACCAGAGTTACCAGGATCAGGTCAGTCCCAGTGGGTAATACAGTAACCATGTCCCAATGATGCCCAGGTAGAATCAGAGTCACCAGGTCCAGCGAGGCGCAGGTGGGGAGAATATTCACTAGGTCCAGGTGAGGCCCAGATGAGGACCAGAGTCACCAGGTCTAGTTGACGCCTAGAGGGGTACCAGATTCACCTGGTCTAGGGGACATCCAGATGGGGACCAGAGTCACCATGTCAGGGTGAGGCCCAGAGGGCATCCAGAATCATCATGTCCAGGTGAGGTTCAGGTGTGGAACAGAGTATCCAGGTCATAATGGTCCACATGTGAGGACCAGAGTCACCAGATCTGGGTGAGGCCCAGTTAGGAGCAGAGTCACAAGTTCCAGTTGAGGCCAAGAAGGAGTCCACAGCAATCAGGTCCAGGTGGGGATCAAAGTCACCAGGACTGGGTGAGGCCCAGATGGGGACCAGATTCACCAGGTCCAGGTGATTCCCAGGTGGTGACAAGGGTTACCAGTTCCGGGTGAGGACCAGGGAAGGACCAGATTCACCAGGTCCAAGTGAGGCCCACGGGACCTGTGTCACCAGGTATGGGTGAGGCCCAGGTGGCAAGCCCACTCACCAGGTCAGGTGAGGCCAACCTGCAGGCCATGCAGAGGAACCGTGTCCCGATGATGCCCAGGTAGGGACCAGGGTACGAGGTCCAGGTGACGCCAACCTGCAGGCCATGCAGAGGAACCGTGTCCCGATGATGCCCAGTAGGGACCAGAGTTACCAGGTCAAGAAGAGGCCAACCTGCAGACCATTATGTGGAACCATGTCCCGATGCCCACGTAGGAACCAGAGTCACCAGGTCCAAATGAGGCCCAGATGGAGCATATTCACTAGGTCCAGGTGAGGCCCAGTTGAGGACCAGAGTCACCAGATCTGGTTGAGGCCCAGAGGGGTACCAGATTCACCTGGTCTAGGTGACATCCAGATGGGGACCAGAGTAACCATGTCAGGGTGAGGCTCAGAGGGGATCCAGAGTCATCATGTCCAGGTGAGGCTCAGGTGTGGAACAGAGTATCCAGGTCATAATGTCCACAGGTGAGGACCAGAGTCACCAGATCTGGGAGACCCAGTTAGGATCAGAGTTACCACTTCCAGGTGAGGCCAAGAAGGTGTCCACAGCAATCAGGTCCAGGTGGGGAACAAAGCAGGTCTAGGTGATGCCCAGGTGGTGACCAGATTTACCACTTCCGGGTGAGGACTAGGTAAGGACCAATTCACCAGGTCCAAGTGAGGCCCACGTGGGGACCTGTGTCACCAGGCATGGGTAAGATCCAGGTGGGAACCCACTCACCAGGTCAAGATGAGGCCAACCGCAGGCCAAGCGAGGAACCGTGTCCCGATGAAACCCAGGTAGGGATCAGAGTTACCAGGTCCAGGTGAGGCAAACCAGCAGGCCATGCAGTGGAACCATTTCCGATGATGCCCAGGTAGGGAAGAGAGTCACCAGGTCCAAATGAGGCCCAGATGGAGCATATTCACTAGGTCCAGACGAGGCCCAGTTGAGGATCAGAGACACCAGATCTTGTTTACACCTAGAGGGGTACCAGAATCACCTGGTCCAGGTGACATCCAGATGGGGACCTGAGTATCATGCCTGAGTCAAGCGCAGAGAGGAAGAGTCAACCAGTTCCAGGTGAGGCCAAGAAAGAGTCCAAAGCAATCAGGTCCAGGTGTGGAACAAAGTCACCAAGACTGGGTGAGGCCCAGATGGAGAAGAGATTCACCAGGTCAGGTGAGGCCCAGGTGGTGACCAGAGTCCCTGGGTCTGGGAGAGGAACATGTAAGGACCAGATTCACCAGGTCAAAGAGGACCACGTGTGTTTCCTGAAGTCACCAGGTATGGGTGAACCTCAGGTGGCAACCCCACTCACCAGGTCCAGATGAGGCCAACCAAAGGCCACAGTCAGCAGAACCAGGTGAGGCCCTAGTGGGGACCGGTGTCACCAGGTAAATGTGAGTCTACAGAACACCCACAGTCACCAGGTCCAGGTGTGGTTCATGTGGGAACGAGAGTCACCAGATTCAGGTGAGACCCAGGTGGGGACCACAGTCACCAGGTCTAGATTGAGGCCTAGGTGGGGGACCAGGGTCATCAGGACCAGTTGAGGCCAAAGTGTGGATAAAAGTTATCATGTTCATGTGAGGCCAAGGTGGGGAACAGAGTAACCATGTCCCATTGATGCCAGATGGGAAAAGAGTCACAAGGTCCAGACGAGGCTTAAGTGAGGAGTAGATTCACCAGGTCCTGTTGAGGACCAGCTGAGGACCAGTGTCCCCAGTTCCGGGTGAGTCCCAGAGGGGGACCAGAGTCACCCGGTTCTGGTGATATCCAGGTGGGGACCGGAGTCACCACGTCAGGGTGAGGCCCAGAGGGGGACAAGAATCACTAGGTCCAGGGGAGGCCCCGATGTGGAACTGAGAAACCAGGTCCCATGATGCCCATATGAGGACCTGAGTCACCAGGTCCAGGTGAGGTCCCTGTGGGAACCAGTCACCTCGTCCAGGTGAGGTCCAGGTGGGACCACAGTCGCAAGGTCCAGGTGAGGCGCAGGTGGCAACAAGATTCACCAAGTCCAGGTGAGGCCAAGGTGCGACCACTCACCAGGTCCAGGTGAGGCCAAGTTATATAAGAGAGTATCCAGGTCCCAATGATGCCCAGGTAAGGACCAGAGTCCACAGGTCCAGGAGAGGCCCAAATATGGATCAGAGTCATTGTGTTCTAGGTGAGGCCAGAAGGAGACCACAGGAACCAGGATCAGGAGAGCGCCATATGGGAACCAGAGCCACCAGATCCAGGTGAGGTCCAGGTGGGACCACAGTCACAAGGACCAGGTGAGGCACAGGTGGCAACAGGATTCACCAAGTCCAGGTGAGGCACAGGTGGCGACATGTCACCAGATCCAGGTGTGGACCAGCTAAGGACCAGATTCACCAGGCCCAAGTGAAGCCCAAGGGGTGACCAGAGTCACCAGGTAAGGGTGAGGCCCAGAGGGATAACCAGAGTAACCAGTTTAGTTTGAGGACCAGAATGCGACCAGAGGTCCCTGGTCAGAGTGACGCCCTGGTGTGGAATAGATTATCCAGATCCCAATGATGCCTGGGTGTGGACCAGAGTCACTAGGGTCATGCAGGCGCAGATGGGGAACAGAACCACTATTTCCTGGTTAGGTATAGAATAAGACCAGAGTCACCAGAATCAGGTGAGCCCCTTGTGGGAACCAGAGCCACTCAATCCAGCTGAGTCCCACGTCCATGTGAGGCCCACGTGAGGACAAGATTCATCAGGTCGAATTGAGGCATAGCTGGGGACAAGAGTCACCAGGTCTCGGTGCGGCCTAGGTGGGGCATGATTCAGCAGTTCTGAGTTAGGTCAAAGTGGGGATGAGAGACACCAGGTCCAGGAGAGGCGAAACTGAGGACCAGATTCACCAGATCCAGGTGAGGTCCATGTTGGAAAGAGAGTCACCAGGTCCAGGAGAGGTCCAGGTGGGACCAGAGTCACCAGAATCAGGTGAAGCCCAGGTGGGGACCAGAGTCTGTAGGTCCAGATGAGGCCCTGGTTAGGACCAGAGATACCCGGTACACGTGAGGCCCCGGTGGGGATCAGAGGCAACAGGTCCATGTGAGGCCGGCTTGGAGACCATGGTCAACAAGTCTACTTGTGGCCCAGATGTGGAACAAGGTAAGCAGGTCCAGGTGAGTCCCCGGTGGTGACAAGAGTCACCACGTCCAGGTGAGTCCCAGGTGGGGACCAGGATCACCAGGTACAGGGTAAGCCCTTGAACGAACCAGAGTCAACAGTTCGAGGTCAGGCGCAGGTGGCAACCAGCGTCAGCATTTCCAAGTCAGGCCAAAGTTGGATTCACAGTCACTAGGGCACGGTGAGACCCAGAGGGGGACCAGAGTCTCATGATGCAGGTGAGGTCCAGTTGTGGAACACAGTACCGGGTCCCAATTGTGCCCAGTTGAGGACCATGGTCATCAGGGCCAGGTGAGGCCCAGATGGGTCCGGAGTACCCAAATCCAGGTGAAGCCCAGGTGGGGACCACAGTCACCACATCCAGGGTAGTCTCAGGGGCAGACAAGAATCAGCAAAGTCCAGGTGAGGTGCAGGTTGCAACCACACTCAACAGGTCCCGGTGAGGCCCTGGTGGGGACCAAGCCACGAGGTGCATGAGAAGATAGAAACACTGCAGCCACCAGGTCCACATGATGTCCATGTGGGAACGAGAATCACCAGTTACATTGAGGCACAGTTGGGGATCAGACTCACCATGTCCAGGTGAGACCTAGGTGGGAACCAGTGTCACCTTGTCCAGGTGTTCCCCAGGTGAAGACCACAGTTAATAGGTCCGGGTGGGTCACTGTTAGTGAACAGTGTAACCATATCCTGATGCTACCCAGGTGGGGACCAGAGACACGAAGGCCTGGTGAAGCCTAGGTGGGACAAGAGACATGAGGTCCAGGTGAGGTCCCGATGGGAACCACAGTACCAGATCAGGTGAGGCCATGCTTAGGTCAGAGTCACCAGTTACAGGTGAGGCCCAGGTTGAGCCAGAGTCACCTGGTACAGAAGAGGTCAAAGTTAGGACTAGAGTTACCAGGATCAGGTCAGTCCCAGTGGGGAATAATGTAACCATGTCCCGATGATGCCCAGGTAGAACCAGAGTCACCAGGTCCAGATGAGGCGCAGGTGGGGAGCATGTTCACTAGGTCCCGTTGAGGCCCAGTTGAGGACCAGAGTCACCAGGTCTAGTTGAGGCATAGAGGGGTACCAGATTCACCTGGTATTGGTGATATCCAGATGGGGACCAGAGTCACCATGTCAGGCTGAGGCCCAGAGGGGATCCAGAGTCATCGTGACCAGGTGAGGCTCAGGTGTGGAACAGAGTATCCAGGTTATAATGGTCCACAGGTGAGGACCAGAGTGACCAGATCTGGGTGACGCACAGATAGGATCAGAGTCACCAGTTCCAGGTGAGGCCAAGAAAGAGTCCACAGCAATCAGGTCCCGGTGGGGAACAAAGCAACCAGGACTGGGTGAGGCCCGGATGGGGACCAGATTTACCAGGTCCAGGTGAGGCCCAGGTGGTGACCAGAGTCCCCAGGTCTGGGAGAGGACCAGGTAAGGACCAGATTCACCAGAACCAAGAGGCCCTTGTGGGGACAGAGTCACCAGGTATGGGTGAGGTCCTGGTGGCAACCCCACTCACCAGGTCCAGGTGAGGCCAGCCCGCAGGCCAAAGTCACCAGATCCACGTGAGGCCCTAGTGGGGACCGGAGTCACCAGGTAAATATGAATCTACAAAAACACCACAGTCACCAGGTCCAGGTGTGGTTCATGTGGGAACGAGAGTCACCAGGTCCAGGTGAGACCCAGGTGGGGACCACAGTCACCAGGTCCAGATTGAGGCCTAGGTGGGAGGACCAGAGTCATCAGGACCAGTTGAGGCCAAAGTGTGGAGCAAAGTTATCATGTCCAGGTGAGGCCCAGGTGGGAAACAGAGTAACCATGTCCCATTGATGCCAGGTGGGAAAAGAGTCACAAGGTCCAGACGAGGCCTTAGTGAGTAGATTTACCAGGTCCTGTTTACGCCCTGTTGAGGACCAGGGTCTCCAGCTCCGCGTGAGTCCCAGAGGGGGACCAGCGTCACCCGCTTCTGTTGATATCCATGTGGGGATCAGAGTCAGCACGTCAGGGTGACACCCAGAGTCGGACGAGAATCACTATGTCAAGGTGAGGTCCCGATGTGGAACTGAGAAACCAGGTGGATAGATGCCCATATGAGGACCTGAGTCACCAGGTCCAGGTGAGGCCCAGGTATGTAAGAGAGTATCCAGGTCCCAATGATGCCCAGGTAAGGACCAGAGTCAACAGGTCCAGGAGAGGCCCAAATATGGATCAGAGTCATTGTGATCCAGGTGAGGCCATATGGAGACCACAGGAACCAGGTCCAGGGGAGACCCATATGGGAACCAGAGCAACCAGATCCAGGTGAGGTCCAGGTGGGACCACAGTTACAAGTACCAGGTGAGGCGCAGGTGGCAACAGGATTCACCAAGTCCAGGTGAGGCCCAGGTGGCGACTAATCACCATCCAGGTGCGGACCTGCTAGGGATCAGATTCACCAGGCCCAGGTGAAGCCCAAAGGGTGACCAGAGTCACCAGGTAAGGGTGAGGTTCAGAGGGGGAACCAGAGTAACCAGTTTAGTTTGAGGCCCAGAATGCGAACAGCGGTCCCTTGTCATAGTGAGGCCCAGGTGTGGAATAGAGTATCCAGGTCCCAATGATGCCTGGGTGAGGACCAGAGTCACTAAGGCCATGCAGGCCCAGATGGGGAACAGAATCACTAGGTCCTGGTGAGGCATAGAATAAGACCACAGTCAGCAGTATCAGGTGAGCCCCTTGTGGGAACCAGAGCCACTCTTTCCAGCTGAGTCCCAGGTACATGTGAGGTCCATGTGAGACCCGATTCATCAGGTCGAATTGAGGAATAGCTGGGGACAAGAGTCACCAGGTCTGGGTGCATAATAAGTGGGGCAAGATTCAGCAGTTCTGAGTTAGGTCAAAGTGGGCAAGAGAGATACCAAGTCCAGGAGAGGTCCAGATTGGGACCAGAGTCACCAGATCCAGGTGAAGTCCAGATGGGGACCAGAGTCTCCAGAACCAGGTGAAGCCCAGGTGGAGACCAGAGTCTCTAGGTCCAGATGAGGCCCAAGTGAGGACCAGAGTTACAAGGTACACGTAAGGCCCCGGTGGGGATCAGAGGCAACAGGTCCATGTGAGGCCGGCTTGGGGACCATGGTCAACAGGTCTACTTGAGGCCCAGGTGTGGAACACAGTAACCAGGTCATAATGGTCCACAGGTGAGGACCAGAGTCACCAGATCTGGGTGAGACCCAGTCAGGATCAGAGTCACCAGTTCAAGGTGAGGCCAAAAGGATTCCACAGCAATCAGGCCCAGGTGGGGAACAAAGTCACCAGGACTGGGTGAGGCACAGATGGTGACCAGAGTCAACAGGTCCAGGTTATTCCCAGGTGGAGACCAGAGTTACCAGTTCCGGGTGAGGTCCAGGTAAGGACCAGATTCACCAGGTCCAAGTGAGACCCACGTGGGGACCTGTGTCACCAGGCATGGGTGAGGCCCAGGTGTCAACCCCACTCACCAGGTCCAGGTGAGGGAAACCTGCAGGCCATGCAGAGGAACCATGTCCCGATGATGCCCAGGTAGGGACTAGAGTTACCAGGTCCAGGTGAGGCCAACCTGCAGGCCATGCAGTGGAACCATGTCCCGATGATGCCCAGGTAGGGAACAGAGTTACCAGGTCCAGGTGAGGCCAACCTGCAGGTCATGCAGTGGAACCATGTCCCGATGATGCCCAGGTAGGGACCAGAGTCACCAGGGGCAAATGAGGCCCAGATGGAGCATATTCACTAGGTCCAGGTGAGGCCCAGTTGAGGACCAGAGTCACCAGATCTGGTTGAGGCCTAGAGGGGTACCAGAATCACCTGGTACAGGACATCCAGATGGGGACCAGAGTCACCATGTCAGGGTGAGGCCCACAGGGGCTCCAGAGTCAACATGTCCAGGTGAGGCTCAGGTGTGGAACACAGTGTCCATGTCATAGTGGTCCACAGGTGAGGACCAGAGTGACCAGATCTGTGTGACGCGCAGATAGGATCAGAGTCACCAGTTCCAGGTGAGGCCAAGAAAGAGTCCACAGCAATCAGGTCCAGGTGGGGAACACAGTCACCAGGACTGGGTGAGGCTCAGATGGGGACCAGATTCAACAGGTCCAGTTGAGGCCCAGGTGGTGACCAGAGTCCCCGGGTCTGGGAGTGGACCAGGTAAGGACCAGTTTCACCAGGTCCAAGAGGCCCACGTGGGGAACAGTCACAAGGTACGGGGTGGCAACCCCACTCACCAGGTCCAGGTGAGGCCAACCTGCAGGCCAGAGTCACCAGATCCAGGTGAGGCCCTAGTGCGGACCGGTGTCACCAGGTAAATGTGAGTCTACAAGAAAACAACAGTCACCAGGTCCAGGTGTGTTTCATGTGGGAACGAGAGTCACCAGGTCCAGGTGAGACCCAGGTGGGTACCACAGTCACCAGGTCCAGATTGAGGCCTCGGTGGGGGGACGAGAGTCATCAGGAGCAGTTGAGGCCAAAGCGTGGAGCAAAGTTATCATGTCCAGGTGAGGCCCAGGTGGGGAAGAGAATAACCATGTCCCATTGATGTCAGGTAAGAAAAGAGTCACAAGGTCCAAACGAGGCCTATGTGAGGAGTAAATTCACCAGGTCCTGTTGAGGATCAGCTGAGGACCAGTGTCCCAGCTCCGGGTGAGTCCCAGAGGGGGACCAGAGTCACCTGGTTCTGGTGATATCCAGGTGGGGACCAGAATCACCACGTCCGGGTGAGGCCCAGAGGGGGACGAGAATCACTAGGTCCAGGTGAGGCCCCGATGTGGAACTGAGAAACCTGGTCCCATTATGCCCGTATGAGGACCTGTGTCACCAGGAGCAGGTGAGGTCCCTGTGGGAACCAGTCACCTCGTCCAGGTGAGGTCCAGGTTGGACCACAGTCACAATGTCCAGGTGAGGCGCAGGAGGCAACAGGATTCACCAAGTCCAGGTGAGGCCCAGGTGGCGACCAGTCACCAGATACAGGTGCGGAACAGATAAGGACCAGATTCTCCAGGCCCAAGTGAAGCCCAACGGGTGACCAGAGTTACCAGGGCAGGGTGAGGCCCAGAGGGAGGACCAGAGTAACCAGTTTAGTTTGAGGCCCAGAATGGGACCAGAGGTCCCTGGTCAAAGAGAGGCCCAAGTGTGGAATAGAGTATCCAGGTCACAATGACGCCTGGGTGAGGACCAGAGTCACTAGGGCCATGTAGGCCCAGATGGGGAACAGAATCACCAGGTCCTAGTGAGGCATAGAATAAGACCACATTCAGCAGTATCAGGTGAGCCCCTTGTGAGAACCAGAGCCACTCTATCCAGCTGAGTCCCAGGACCAGGTGAGTCCCACGTGAGGACCAGATTCATCAGGTTGAATTGAGGCATAGCTGGGGACAAGAGTCACCAGGTCTGTGTGCGGCCTAGGTGGGGCAAGATTCAGCAGTTCTGAGTTAGGTCAAAGTGGGGACGAGAGACACCAGTCCAGGTGAGGCCAAACTGAGGACCAGAGTCACCAGATCCAGGTGAGGTCCATGTTGCAAAGAGAGTCACGAGGTCCAGGAGAGGTCCAGGTGGGGTCCAGAGTCACGAGATCCAGGTGAAGTCCAGGTGGGGACCAGAGTCACCAGATCCATGTGAAGCCCAGGTGGGGACCAGAGTCACTAGGTCCAGATGAGGCCCAGGTGAGGACCAGAGATACCAGGTACACGTGAGAACCTGGTGCGGATCAGAGGCAACAGGTCCATGTGAGGCCGGCTTGGGGACCATGGTCAACAGGTCTACTTGAGGCCCAGGTGTGGAACACAGTAAGCAGGTCCAGGTGAGTCCCCATTGGTGACAGGAGTCACCACGTCCAGGTGTGGGCCAGGTCCCACCAGGATCACCAGGTCCAGGGAAGGCCCTTGAAAGAACCAGAGTCAACAGTTCGAGGTCAGGCGCAGGTGGCAACCAGGGTCAGCAGGTCCAAGACAGGCCAAAGTCAGGTTCACAGTCACTAGGGCACGGTGACACCCAGAGTGGGACCAGAGTCACCTGGTCCAGGTGAGGTCCAGTTGTGGAACACAGTCACCGGGTCCCAATTTTGCACATTTGAGGACCATGTCAACAGGGCCAGGTGAGGCCAAGATGGGGACCGGAGTCCCCAAATCCAGGTGAAGCCCAGGTGGAGACCACAGTCACCAGATCCAGGGTAGTCTCAGGTGCAGACCAGAATCACCAGGTCCATGTGAGGTGCAGGTGGCAACCACACTCACCCGGTCCCGGAGAGGCCCCGGTGGGGACCAGAGACACGAGGTACATGAGAAGCTAGAAACACTGCAGCCACCAGGTCCACATGATGTCCATGTGGGAACGAAAATCACCAGTTACATGAGAGGACCAGGTGGGGATCCGACTCACCATGTCCAGGTGAGACCCAGGTGGGAACCAGTGTCACCATGTCTTCGTGTGCCCCAGGGTGAGACCAGAGTTATTAGGTCCGGCTGGATGAGTGTTAGTGAACAGTGTAACCATATCCTGATGCTACCCAGGTGGGTACCAGAGACACCAGGTCCTGGTGAGGCCCAGGTGTAACCGGAGACATGAGGTCCAGGTGAGGTCTCGATGGGAACCACAGTCACCAGGTCAGGTGAGCCCATGCTTAGGATCAGAGTCACCAGGTACAGGTGAGGCCCAGGTGGAGCCAGAGTCACCTGTACAGAAGAGGCCAAAGTCAGGACCAGAGTTACCAGGATCAGGTCAGTCCCAGTGGGTAATACAGTAACCATGTCCCAATGATGCCCAGGTAGAATCAGAGTCACCAGGTCCAGTGAGGCGCAGGTGGGGAGAATATTCCCTAGGTCCAGGTGAGGCCCAGATGAGGACCAGAGTCACCAGGTCTAGTTGACGCCTAGAGGGGTACCAGATTCACCTGGTCTAGGGGACATCCAGATGGGGACCAGAGTCACAATGTCAGGGTGAGGCCCAGAGGGCATTCAGAATCATCATGTCCAGGTGAGGTTCAGGTGTGGAACAGAGTATCCAGGTCATAATGGTCCACATGTGAGGACCAGAGTCACCAGATCTGGGTGAGGCCCAGTTAGTAGCAGAGTCACAAGTTCCAGTTGAGGCCAAGAAGGAGTCCACAGCAATCAGGTCCAGGTGGGGATCAAAGTCACCAGGAATAGGTAAGGCCCAGATGGGGATCAGATTCACCAGGTCCACGTGATTCCCAGGTGGTAACAAGGGTTACCAGTTCCGGGTGAGGACCAGGTAAGGACCAGATTCACCAGGTCCAAGTGAGGCCCACGTGAGACCTGTGTCACCAGGTATGGGTGAGGCCCAGGTGGCAAGCCCACTCACCAGGTCTAGGTGAGGCCAACCTGCAGGCCATGCAGAGGAACCGTGTCCCGATGATGCCCAGGTAGGGACCAGAGGTACGAAGTCCAGGTGACGCCAACCTGCAGGCCATGCAGAGTAACCGTGTCCCGATTATGCCCAGATAGGGACCAGAGTTACCAGGTCAAGAGGAGGCCAACCTGCAGACCATTATGTGGAACCATTTCCGATGTTGCCCACGTAGGGACCAGAGTCACCAGGTCCAAATGAGGCCCAGATGGAGCATATTCACTAGGTCCAGGTGAGGCCCAGTTGAGGACAAGAGTCACCAGAACTGGTTGAGGCCTAGAGGGGTTCCAGTATCACCTGGTCCAGGTGACATCCAGATGGGGACCAGATCACCAGGTCAGGGTGAGGCCCAGAGAGGTCCCAGAGACATCATGTCCAGGTGAGGCTCAGGTGTGGAACAGAGTCACCAGGTACCAAAAATGCCCAGGAGAGGACCAGCGTCACCAGGTCTCGGTGACGGGCAGATAGGATCAGAGTCACCAGTTCCAGGTGAGGCGAAGAAAGAGTCCACAGCAAACACGTCCAGGTGGGGAACATAGTCACCAGGACTGGGTTAGGCCCAGATGGGGACCAGATTCACCAGGTCTTGGTGAGGCCCAGTTTGTGACAAGATTCCCAGGGTCTGGAAGAAGACCAGGTAAGGGCCCGATTCACCAGGTCCAAGAGGCCCACGTGGGACCTGAGTCACCAGGTATGGGTGTGGCCCAGGTGGCATCCCACTAACCAAGTCCAGGTGAGGCCAACCTGCAGGCCAGAGTCACCAGATCCAGGTGAGGCCCTAGTGGGGCCAGAGTTTCCAGGTAAAAGTGAGTCTACAAGTACACCACAGTCACCAGGTCCAGGTGTGATTCATGTGGGAACGAGAGTCACAAGGTCCAGGTGAGACCCAGGTGTGGATGACAGTCTCTAGGTCCAGATTGAGGCCTAGGTGGGGGGACCAGAGTCATCGGGACGAGTTGAGGCCAAAGTATGGGGCAAATTTATCATGTCCAAGTGAGGCCCAGGTGGGGAACAGAGTAAAAATGTCCCATAGATGCCAGGTGGGAAAAGAGTCACAAGGTCCAGACGAGGCCTAAGTGAGGAGTAGATTCACCAGGTCCTGTTGAGGCCCAGTTGAGTATCAGTGTCCCCAGCTCTGGGTGATTCCCAGAGGGGGACCAGAGTCACCCGGTTCTGGTGTGAGTCAGGTGCGGACCAGAGTCACCACGTCAGGATGAGGCCCAGAGGGGAACGAGAAATACTAGGTCCAGGTGAGGCCCCGATGTGGAACTGAGAAAACAGGTCCCATGATGCACATATGAGGACCTGAGTCACCAGGCCCAGGGGAGGTCCCGGTGGGAACCAGTCACCTCGTCCAGGTGAGGCCCAGGTGGGACCACAGTCACCAGTTCCAGGTGAGGCCCAGGTATATAAGAGATTATCCAGGTCCCAATGATGCCCAGGTAAGGTCCAGAGTCAACAGGTCCAGGAGAGGCCCAAATATGGATCAGAGTCATTGTGTTCCAGGGGAGGCCAGATGGAGACCACAGGAACCAGGTCCAAAAGAGCCCCATATGGGAACCAGAGCCACCAGATCCAGGTGAGGTCCAGGTGGGACCACAGTCACAAAGTCCAGGTGAGGCGCAGGTGGCAACAGGATTCACCAAGTCCAGGTGAGTCCCAGGTGGCGACCAATCACCAGATCCAGGTGCGGATCAGCTAAGGACCAGATTCACCAGGCACATGTGAATCTCAAAGGGGTGACCAGAGAAACCAGGTAACGGTGAGGCCCAGAGGGAGAATCAGATTAACCAGTTTAGTTAGAGGCCGAGAATGGGACCAGAGGTCCCTGGTCAAAGTGAGGCCCAGGTGTGGAATAGAGTATCCAGTTCTCAAAGATGCCTGGGTGAGGACCAGATTCTCTAGGGCCATGCAGGCCCAGATGGGGAACAGAATCACTAGGTCCTAGTGAGGCATAGAATAAGACCAGAGTCAGCAGTATCAGGGGAGCCACTTGTGGGAACCAGAGCCACTCGACCCAGCTGAGTCCCAGGTCCATGTGAGGCCCACGTGAGGACCAGATTCATCAGGTCGAATTGAGGCATAGCTGGGGACAAGAGTCACCAGGTCTGTGTGCGGCGTAGGTGGGGCAAGATTCAGCAGTTCTGAGTTAGGTCAAAGAGGGAACGAGAGACACCAGGTCCAGGGGAGGCCAAACTGAGGAGCAGAGTCACCAAATCCAGGGAAGAACCATGTTGGAAAGAGAGTCACCAGGTCCAGGAGAGGTCCAAGTGGGGACCAGAGTCACCAGATCCAGGTGAAGTCCAGGTAGGGACCAGAGTCACCAGATCCAGATGAGGCCCAGGTGAGGACAGAGTTACCATGTACACGTGAGGCCCCGGTGGGGATCAGAGGCAACAGGTCCATGTGAGTCCCGCCTGGGGACCATGGTCAACAGGACTACTTGGGACACAGGTGTGGAACACAGTAAGCAGGTCCAGGTGAGTCCCCGGTGGTGACAAGAGTCACCACGTCCAGGTGAGGCCCAGGTGGGGACCAGGAACACCAGGTACAGGGGAGGCCCTTGAAAGAATCAGAGTCAACAGCTCGAGGTCAGGCGCAGGTGGCAACCAGGGTCAGCAGGTCCAAGTCAGGCCAAAGTGGGCTTCACAGAAACTAGGGCACGGTGAGACCCAGAGGGGGACCAGAGTCACCTGGTCCAGGTGAGGTCCAGTTGTGGAACACAGTCACTGGGTCCCTATTTTTCCCCGTTGGGTACCATGGTCAACAGGACCAGGTGAGGCCCATATGCGGACCTGAGTCCCCAAATCCAGGTGAAGACCAGGTGGGGACCACACTCAACAGATCCAGGGTAGTCTCATGTGCAGACCAGAATCATCAGGTCCAGGTGAGGTGCAGGTGGCAACCAAACTCACCAGGTCCCGGTGAGGCCCTGGTGGGGACCAGAGTCACGATGTACATGAGAAGCTAGAAACAATGCAGCCACCAGGTCCACGTGATGTCCACGTGGGAACGAGAATCTCTAGTTACACGTGAGGACCTGGTGGGGATCCGACTCACAATGTCCAGGTGAGACCCATGTGGGAACCAGTGTCACCATGTCCAGTTGTGGCCCAGGTGAAGACCAGAGTTAATAGGTCCGGCTGGGTCACTGATAGTGAACAGTGTAACCATATCCTGATGCTACCTAGGTGGGTACCAGAGACACCAGGTCCTGGTGAGGCCCAGGTGGGACCATAGACATGAGGTCCAGGTGAGGTCCGATGAGAACCACAGTCACCAGGTCAGGTGAAGCCATGCTTTGGATCAGAGTCACCAGTTACAGGTGAGACCCAGGTTTGAGCCAGAGTCACCTGGTACAGAAGATGCCAACGTCAGGACCAGAGTTACCAGGATCAGGTCTGTCCCAGTGGGGAATAGAGTAACCATGTCCCGGTGACGCCCAGGTAGAACCAGAGTCACCAGGTCCAGATGAAGCGCAGGTGGGGAGCATGTTCACTAGGTCCCGGTGAGGCCCAGTTGAGGCCCCGAGTCACCAGGACAAGTTGAGGCCTAGAGGGTTTCCAGATTCACCTGGTCTAGGTGACATCCAGACGGGGACCAGAGTCACCATGTCAGGGTGAGGCCCAGAGGGGATCCAGAGTCAGCATGTCCAGGTGAGGCTCAGGTGTGGAACAAAGTATCCAGGTCATAATGGTCCACAGGTGAGTAGCAGAGTCACCAGATCTGGGTGAGGCCCAGTTAGGATCAGAGTCAACAGTTCCAGTTGAGGCCAAGAAGGAGTCCACAGCAATCAGGTCCAGGTGGGGAAGAAAGTCAACAGTACTGGGTGAGGCCCAGATGGGGACCAGATTCACCAGGTCCAGGTGATTCCCAGGTGGTGACCAGAGTTACCAGTTCCAGGTGAGCACCAGGTAAGGACCAGATTCACCAGGTCCAAGTGAGGCCCACGTGGGGACTTGTGTCTCCAGATATGGGTGAGGCCCAGGTGGAAATCCCAATCACCAGGTCCAGGTGAGGCAACGTGCAGGCCATGCAGAGGAACCATGTCCCAATGATGCCCCCGTAGGGACCAGACTTACCTGGTCCAGGTGAGGCCAACCTTTGGGACCTGCTGAGGAAAAGTGTCCCGATGATGCCCATTTAGTGACCAGAGACACCAGGTCCAAATGAGGCCCAGTTGGAGCATATTCACTAGGTCCAGGTGAGGCCCAGTTGAGGACCAGAATCACCAGATCTGGTTGAGCCCTAGAGGGATACCAGAATCACCTGGTCCAGGTGACATCCAGATGGGGACCAGAGTAACCAGGTCAGAGTGAGGCCCAGAGAGGTTCAAGAGTCATCATGTTCAAGAGAGGCTCAGGTGTGGAACAGAGTCACCAGGTACCAATGATGCCCAGGTGAGGACCAGAGTCACCAGATCTGGGTGACGCGCAGATAGGATCAGAGTCACTAGGTCCAGGTGAGGCCAAGAAAGAGTCCACAGCAATCAGGTCCAGGTGGGGAACAAAGTCACCAGGACTGCGTGAGGCCCAGATGGGGACCAGATTTACCAGGTCCAGGTGAGGCCCAGGTGGTCACCAGAGTCCCCGGTTCTGGGAGAGGACCAGGTAAGGACCAGATTCACCAGGTCCAAGAGGCCCACGTGTGGACCTGAGTCACCAGGTATGGGTGAGGCCCAGGTGGCAACCCCACTCACCAGGTCCAGGTGAGGCCAGCCTGCAGGCCAGAGTCACCATATCCAGTTGAGGCCCTAGTGGGGACGGGAATCACAAGGTAAATGTGAGTCTACAAGAACACCACAGTCAACAGGTCCAGGTGTGGTTCATGTGGGAACTGGAGTCACCAGGTCCAGCTGACACCCAGTTGGGGACGACAGTCACCAGGTCCAGATTGAGGCCTAGGTTGGGGTACGAAAGTCATCAGGACCAGTTGAGGCCAAAGTGTGCAGCAAAGTTATCATGTCCAGGTGAGGCCCAGGTGGGGAACAGAGTAACCATGTCCCATTGATGCCAGGTGGGAAAAGAGTCGCAAGGTCCAGACGAAGCCTAAGTTTGGAGTAGATTCACCAAGTCCTGTTGAGGCCCAGCTGAGGACCAGTGTCCCCAGCTCCGGGTGTGTCACCCGGTTCTGGTGATATCCAGGTGGGGACCAGTGTCACAAGTCAGGGTGAGGCCCAGAGGGGGACGAGAATCACTAGGTCCAGGTGAGACCCCGATGTGGAACAGTGAAACCAGGTCCCAAGATGCCCATATGAGGACCTGAGTCACCAGGTCCAGGTGATGTCCCTGTGGGAACCAGTCACCCCGTCCAGGTGAGGCCCAGGTGGGTCCACCGTCACCAGGTCCTGGTGAGGCCCAGGTATATAAGAGAGTATCCAGGTCCCATGATGCCCAGGTAAGGACCAGAGTCAACAGGTCCAGGAGAGGCCCAAATATGGATCAGAGTCATTGTGTTCCAAGTGAGGCCAGATGGAGACCACAGGAACCAGGTCCAGGAGAGCCCCATATGGGAACCAGAGCCACCAGATCCTGGTGAGGTCCAGGAGGGACCACATTCACAAGGTCCAGGTGAGGCGCAGGTGGCAACAGGATTCACCAAGTCCAGGTGAGGCCCACGTGGTGACCGGTCACCAGATCCAGGTGTGGACCAGCTAAGAACCAGATTCACCAGGCCCAAGTGAAGCCCAAGGGGTGACCAGCGTCACCATGTAAGGGTGAGGCCCAGAGGGGGAACCAGAGTAACCAGTTTAGTTTGAGGCCCAGAATGAGACCAGAGGTCCCTGGACAAAGTGAGGCCCAGGTGTGGAATAGAGTATCCAGGTCCCAATGATGCCTTGGTGAGGACCAGACTCACTAGGGCCAAGAAAGCCCAGATGGGGAACAGAATCACTAGGTCCCGGTGAGACATAGAATAAGAACACAGTCACCAGTATCAGGTGAGCCCCTTGTGGGAACTAGAGCCACTCTATCCTGCTGAGTCCCAGGTCCATGTGAGGCCCACGTGAGGACCAGATTCATCAGGTCGAATTGAGGCATAGCAGGGGACAAGACTCACCAGGTCGGGGTGCGGCCTAGGTTGGGCAAGATTCAGCAGTTGTGAGTTAGTTCAAAGTGGGGACGAGAGACACCTGTCCAGGTGAGGCCAAACAGAGACCAGAGTCACAAGATCCAGGTGAGTGACAGGTGGGGACCAGAGTCACCAGGTATGGGTGAGTCCCAGGTGGCATCCCCACTCACCAGGTCCAGGTGAGGCCAACCTGCAAGCCAGAGTCACCAGATCCAGGTGAAGCCCTAGTGGGGACCGGAGTCAACAGGTAAATGTGAGTGTACAAGAACACCACAGTCACCAGGTCCAGGTGTTGTTCATGTGGGAACGAGAGTCACCAAATCCAGGTGAGACCCCGGTGGAGACCACAGTCATCAGTTCCAGATTGCGGCCTAGGTGGGGGGACCAGAGTCATCAGGAAGAGTTGAGGCCAAAGAGTGGAGCAAAGTTATCATGTCCAGGTGACGCCCAGGTGGGGAACAGAGTAAACATGTCCCATTGATGCCAGGGGGGAAAAGAGTCACAAGGTTCAGACGAGGTCTAAGTGAGGAGTAGATTCACCAGGTCCTGTTGAGCCTCAGTTGAGGACCAGTGTCCCCAGGTCCAGTTGCGTCCCAGAGGGGGCCCAGAGTCACCCGGTTCTGGTGATGTCCAGGTGGGGACCAGAGTCACCACGTCAGGGTGAGGCCCAGAGGGGGACGAGAATCACTAGGTCCAGGTGAGGCCCCCGTTATGGAACTGAGAAACCAGGTCCCATGATGCCCATATGAGGACCTGAGTCACCAGGTCCAGGTGAGGTCCCTGTGGGAACCAGTCACCTCGTCCAGGTGAGGCCCAGGTGGGTCCACAATCACCAGGTCCACGTGAGGCCCAGGTATATAAGAGAGTTCCAGGTCCCAATGATGCCCAAGTAAGGACCAGAGTCAACAGGTCCAGGAGAGGACCATATATGGATCAGAGTCATTGTGTTCCAGGTGAGGCCAGATGGAGACCACAGGAACCAGATCCAGGAGAGCCCCATATGGGAACCAGAGCCAACAGATCCAGGTGAGGTCCAGTTGGGACCACAGTCACAAGGTCCAGGTGAGGCGCAGGTGGCAACAGGATTCACCAAGTCCAGGTGAGGCCCAGGTGGCCACCAGTCACCAGATCCAGATGCGGACCAGCTAAGGACCAGATTCACCAGGCCCAAGTGAAGCCCAAGGCGTGACCAGAGTCACCAGGTAAGGGTGAGTCCCAGTGGGGAACCAGAGTAACCAGTTTAGTTTGAGGCCCAGAATAGGACCAGAGGTTCCTGGTCAAAGTGAGGCCCAGATGAGGAATAGAGTATCCAGGTCATAATGACGCCTGGGTGAGGACCAGAGTCACTAGGGCCATGCAGGCCCAGATGGGGAACAGAATCACTAGGTCCTGGTGAGGCATAGAATAAGACCACATTCAGCAGTATCAGGTGAGCCCCTTGTGAGAACCAGAGCCACTCTATCCAGCTGAGTCCCAGGACCAGGTGAGTCCCACGTGAGGACCAGATCCATCAGGTCGAATTGAGGCATAGCTGGGGCAAGAGTCACCAGGTCTGGGTGCGGCCTAGGTGGGGCAAGATTCAGAAGTTCTGAGTTAGGTCAAAGTGGGGACGAGAGACACCAGGTCCAGGTGAGGCCAAACTGAGTACCAGATTCACCACATCCAGGTGAGGTCCATGTTGGAAAGGGAGGCACCAGGTCCAGGAGAGGTCCAGGTGGGGTCCAGAGTCACCAGATCCATGTGAAGTCCAGGTGGGGACCAGAGTCACCAGATCCATGTGAAGCCCAGGTGGGGACCAGAGTCACTAGGTCCAGATGAGGCCCAAGTGAGGACCAGAGATACCAGGTACACGTGAGGATCCGGTGGGGATCGGAGGCAGCAGGTCCATGTGAGGCCGGCTTGGGGACCATGGTCAACAGGTCTACTTGAGGCCCAGGTGTGGAACACAGTAAGCAGGTCTAAGTGAGTCCCCATTGGTGACAGGAGTCACCACGTCCAGGTGTGAGCCAGGTCCGACCAGGATCACCAGGTCCAGGGAAGGCCCTTGAAAGAACCAGAGTCGATAGTTCGAGGTCAGGCGCACGTGGCAACCAGGGTCAGCAGGTCCAAGTCAGGCCAAAGTGGGGTTCACAGTCACTAGGGCACGGTGAAACCCAGTTGGGACCAGAGTCACCTGGTCCAGGTGAGGTCCAGTGGTGGAACACAGACACCGGGTCCCAATTTTGCACAGTTGAGGACCATGGTCAACAGGGCCAGGTGAGGCCCAGATGGGGACCGGAGTCCCCAAATCCAGGTGAAGCCCAGGTGGGGACCACAGTCACCAGATCCAGGGTAGTCTCAGGTGCAGACCAGAATCAACAGGTCCATGTGAGGTGCAGGTGGCAACCACACTCACCCGGTCCAGGAGAGGCCCCGGTGGGGACCAGAGACACGAGGTACATGAGAAGCTAGAAACACTGCAGCCACCAGGTCCACATGATGTCCATGTGGGAACGAAAATCTCCAGTTACAGGTGAGGACCAGGTGGGGATCCGACTCACCATATCCAGGTGAGACCCAGGTGGGAACCAGTGTCACCATGTCCTCGTGTGTCCCAGGTGAAGACCAGAGTTATTAGGTCAGGCTGGATGAGTGTTAGTGAACAGTGTAATCATATCCTGATGCTACCCAGGTGGGTACCAGAGACACCAGGTCCTTGTGAGGCCCAGGTGTAACAGGAGACATGAGGTCCAGGTGAGGTCTCAATGGGAACCACAGTCACCAGGTCAGGTGAGCCCATGCTTAGGATCAGAGTCACCAGGTACAGGTGAGGCCCAGGTGGAGCCAGAGTCACCTGGTACAGAAGAGGCCAAAGTCAGGACCAGAGTTACCAGGATCAGGTCAGTCCCAGTGGGTAATACAGTAACCATGTCCCAATGATGCCCAGGTAGAGTCAGAGTCACCAGGTCCAGCGAGGCGCAGGTGGGGAGAATATTCACTAGGTCCTGGTGAGGCCCAGATGAGGACCAGAGTCACCAGGTCTAGTTGACGCCTAGAGGGGTACCAGATTAACCTGGTCTAGGGGACATCCAGATGGGTACCAGAGTCACCATGTCAGGGTGAGGCCCAGAGGGCATCCAGAATCATCATGTCCAGGTGAGGTTCAGGTGTGGAACAGAGTATCCAGGTCATAATGGTCCACATGTGAGGACCAGAGTCACCAGATCTGGGTGAGGCCCAGTTAGGAACAGAGTCACAAGTTCCAGTTGAGGCCAAGAAGGAGTCCACAGCAATCAGGTCCAGGTGGGGATCAAAGTCACCAGGAATGGGTGAGGCCCAGATGGGGACCAGATTCACCAGGTCCCGGTGATTCCCAGGTGGTGACAAGGGTTACCAGTTCCGGGTGAGGACCAGGTAAGGACCAGATTCACCAGGTCCAAGTGAGGCCCACGTGAGACCTGTGTCAGCAGGTATGGGTGAGGCCCAGGTGGCAAGCCCACTCACCAGGTCTAGGTGAGGCCAACCTGCAGGCCATGCAGAGGAACCGTGTCCCGATGATGCCCAGGTAGGGACCAGAGGTACGAGGTCCAGGTGACGCCAACCTGCAGGCCATGCAGAGGAACCGTGTCCCGATGATGCCCAGATAGGGACCAGAGTTACCAGGTCAAGAAGAGGCTAACCTGCTGACCATTATATGGAACCATGTCCCGATGCTGCCCACGTAGGTACCAGAGTCAGCAGGTCAAAATGAGGCCCAGATGGAGCATATTCACTAGGTCCAGGTGAGGCCCAGTTGAGGACCAGAGTCACCAGATCTGGTTGAGGCCCAAAGTGGTACCAGATTCACCTGGTCTAGGTGACATCCAGATGGGGACCAGAGTAACAATGTCAGTGTGAGGCCCAGAGGGGATCTAGAGTCATCATGTCCAGGTGAGGCTCAGGTGTGGAACAGAGAATCCAGGTCATAATGGTCCACCGGTGAGGACCAGAGTCACCAGATATGGGAGAGGCCCAGTTAGGATCAGAGTTACCACTTCCAGGTGAGGCCAAGAAGGTGTCCACAACAATCAGGTCCAGGTGGGGAACAAAGTCTCCAGGACTAGGTGATGCCCAGGTGGTGACCAGATTTACCACTTCCGGGTGAGGACTAGGTAAAGACCACATTCACCAGGTCCAAGTGAGGCCCACGTGGGGACCTGTGTCACCAGGCATGGGTAAGATCCAGGTGGGAACCCCACTCCCCAGGGCAAGATGACCCGATGATGCCAAGGTAGGGACAAGAGTTACCAGGTCCAGGTGAGGCAAACCAGCAGGCCATGCAGTGGAACCATTTCCCGATGATGCCCAGTGAGTGACCAGAGTCACCAGGTCCAAATGAGGCCCAGATGGAGCATATTCACTAGGTCCAGGTGAGGCCCAGTTGAGGACAAGAGTCACCGGATCTGGTTGATGCCTAGAGGGGTTCCAGAATCACCTGGTCCAGGTGACATCCAGATGGGGACCAGATCACCAGGTCAGGGTGAGGCCCAGAGAGGTCCCAGAGACATCATGTCCAGGTGAGGCTCAGGTGTGGAACAGAGTAACCAGGTACCAATTATGCCCAGGTGAGGACGAGAGTCACCAGGTCTGGGTGACGCACTGATAAGATCAGAGTCACCAGTTCAAGGTGAGGGCAAGAAAGAGTCCAGAGCAAACACGTCCAGGTGGGGAACATAGTCACCAGGACTTGGTTAGGCCCAGATGGGGACCAGATTCACCAGGTCTAGGTGAGGCCCAGGTTGTGACAAGATTCCCAGGGTCTGGGAGAAGACCAGGTAAGGGCCAGATTCACCAGGTCCAAGAGGCCCACGTGGGGACCTGAGTCACCAGGTATGGGTGAGGTCCAGGTGGCATCCCACTAACCAAGTCCAGGTGAGGCCAACCTGCAGGCCAGAGTCACCAGATCCAGGTGAGGCCCTAGTGGGGCCAGAGTCACCAGGTAAATGTGAGTCTACAAGTACACCACAGTCACCAGGTCCAGTTGTGATTCATCTGGGAACGAGAGTCGCAAGGTCCAGGTGAGACCCAGGTGTGGATGACCGTCTCCAGGTCCAGATTGAGGCCTAGGTGGGGGGACCAGAGTCATCGGGACGAGTTGAGGCCACAGTATGAAGCAAATTTATCATGTCCAAGTGAGGCCCAGGTGGGGAACAGAGTAAAAATGTCCCATAGATGCCAGGTGGGAAAAGAGTCACAAGGTCCAGACTAGGCCTAAGTGAGGAGTAGATTCACCAGGTCCTGTTGAGGCCCAGTTGAGTATCAGTGTCCACATCTCTGGGTGATTCCAGAGGGGAAACAGAGTCACCCGGTTCTAGTGTGAGTCAGGTGCGGACCAGAGTCACCACGTCAGGATGAGGCCCAGAGGGGAACGAGAATCACTAGGTCCAGGTGAGGCCCCGTTGTGGAAATGAGAAAACAGGTCCCATGATGCACATATGAGGACCTGAGTCACCAGGCCCAGGGGAGATCCCTGTGGGAACCCGTCACCTCGTCCAGGTGAGGCCCAGGTGGGACCACAGTCACCAGTTCCAGGTGAGGCCCAGGTATATAAGAGAGTATCCAGGTCCCAATGATGCCCAGGTAAGGTCCAGAGTCAACAGGTCCAGGAGAGGCCCAAATATGGATCAGAGTCATTGTGTTCCAGGGGAGGCCAGATGGAGACCACAGGTACCAGGTCCAGAAGAGCCCCATATGGGAACCAGAGCCACCAGATCCAGGTGAGGTCCAGGTGCGACCACAGTCACAAAGTAAAGGTGAGGCGCAGGTGGCAACAGGATTCACCAAATCCAGGTGAGGCCCAAGTGGCGTCCAGTCTCCAGATCCAGGTGCGGACCAGCTTAGGACCAGATTCACCAGGCCCAAGTGAATCCCAAGGGGTGACCAGAGTCACCAGGTAAGGGTGAGGCCTAGAGGGGGTACGAGAGTAACCAGTTTAGTTTGAGGCTCAGAATGGGACCAGAGGTCCCTGGTCAAAGTAAGGCCCAATTGTGGAATAGAGTATCCAGGTCCCAATGATGCCTAGGTGTGGACCAGAGTCATTAGGGCCATGCAGACCCAGATGGGGAACAGAATCACTAGGTCCTGGTGAGGCATAGAATAAGACTACTGGTGAATAAGTCACCAGTATCAGGTGAGCGCCTTGTTGGATCCAGAGCCACTCTATCCAGCTGAGTCCCAGTTCCATGTGAGGCCCATGTGAGGACCAGATTCATCAGGTCGAATTGAGGCATAGCTGGGGACAAGAGTAACCAAGTTGGGTGCGGCCTAGGTGGGGCAAGATTCAGCAGTTCTGAGTTAGGTCAAAATCGGGACGAGAGACACCAGGTCCAGGTGAGGCCAAACTGAGGACCAGAGTCACCAGATTGAGGTGAGGCCCAGAGCGGGACGAGAATCACTAGGAACAGGTGAAGCCCCGATGTGGAACTGAGAAACCAGGTGAATGCTGCCCATATGAGGACCTGAGTCACCAGGTCCATGTGATGTCCCTGTGGGAAACAGTCACCTCGTCCAGGTGAGGCCCAGGTGGGACCACAGTCACCAGGTCCAGGTGAGGCCCAGGTATATAAGAGAGTATCCAGGTCCCAATGATGCCCAGGTAGGGTCCAGAGTCACCAGGTCCAAATGAGGCCCAGATGGAGCATATTCACTAGATCCAGGTGAGGTCCAGTTGAGGACAAGAGTCACCAGATCTGGTTGAGGCCTAGAGCCATACCAGAAACACCTGGCCCAGGTGACATCCAGATGGGGACCAGAGTCACCAGGTCAGGGTGAGGCCCAGAGAGGTTCCAGAGTCATCATGTCCAGGTGAGGCTAGGCGTGGAACAGAGTCACTAGGTACCAGTGATGCCCAGGTGAGGCCCAGAGTCACCAGATCTGGGTGACGCGCAGATAGGATCAGAGTCACCAGTTCCAGGTGAGGCCAAGAAAGATTCCACAACAATCAGGTCCAGGTGGGGAACAAAGTCACCAGGACTGGGTGAGGCCCAGATGGGGACCAGATTCACCAGGTCCAGGTGAGGCCCAGGTGGTGACCAGAGTCCCCGGGTCTGCGACAGGACCAGGTAAGGACCAGATTCACCAAGTCCAAGAGGCCCACGAGGGGAATTGAGTCACCATGTATGTGTGAGGCCCAGGTGGCAATCCACTCACCAGGTCAAGGTGAGGCCAACCAGCAGGCCAGAGTCACCAGATCCAGGTGAGGCCCTAGTGGGGACCAGTGTCACCAGGTAAATGTGAGTCTACAAGAACACCACAGTCACCAGGTCCAGGTGTGGTTCATGTGGGAACGAGAATCACCAGGTACTGGTGAGACCCATGTGGGCACCACAGTAACCAGGTCCAAACTGAGGCCTAGGTGGGGGGAACAGAGTCATCAGGAGCAGTTGAGGCCAAAGTGTGGAGCAAAGTTATCACGTGGAGTTGAGGCCCAGGTGGGGAAGAGAGTAACCATGTCCCATTGATGCCAGGAGGGAAAAGAGTCACAAGGTCCAGACGAGGCCTAAGTGAGGAGTAGATTCAACAGGTCCTGTTGAGGCCCAGTTGAGGACCAGTGCCCCATCTCCGGGTGAGTCCCAGAGGGGGACCACAGTCACCAGGTTCTGGTGATATCCAGGTTGGGACCAGAGTCACCACGTCAGGGTCAGGCCCAGAGGGGGACGAGAATCACTAGGTCCAGGTGAGGCCCCGATGTGGAACTGAGAAACAAGGTCCCATGATGCCCATATGAGGACCTGAGTCACGAGGTCCAGCTGAGGTCCCTGTGGGAACCAGTCACCTCGTCCCGGTGAGGTCCAGGTGGGACCACAGTCACCAGGTCCAGGTGAGGACCAGGTATATAAGAGAGTATCCAGGCCCCAATGATGCCCAGGTAAGGACCAGAGTCAACAGGTCCAGGAGAGGCACAAATATGCATCAGAGTCATTGTGTTCCAGGTGAGGCCTGATGGACACCACAGGAACCAGGTCCAGGAGAGCTCCATATGGGAACCAGAGCCACCAGATCCACGTGACTTACAGGTGGGATCACAGTCACAAGGTCCAGGTGAGGCACAGGTGGCAACAGGATCCACCATGTCCAGGTGAGGCCCAGGTGGCGACCTGTCACCAGATCCAAGTGAGGACAACCTAAGGACCAGATTCACCAGGCCCAAGTGAAGCCCAAGGGGTGACCAGAGTCACCAGGTAATAGTGAGGCTCAGAGGGGGAACCAGAGTAACCAGTTTAGTTTGAGGCCCAGAATGGGACCAGAGGTCCCTGGTCAAAGTGAGGCCCAGGTGTGGAATAGAGTATCCAGGGTGAGGATTATTGGGTCCATCACCCAATGATGCCTGGGTGAGGACCAGAGTCACTGGGACCATGCAGGCCCAGATGGGGAACAGAATCACCTTGTCCTGGTGAGGCATACAAAAGACCACAGTCAACAGTATCAGCTGAGCCCCTTGCGGGAACCAGAGACACTCTATCCAGCTGAGTCCCAGGTCCAGGTGAGGCTCTCGTGAGGACCAGATTCATTAGGTCGAATTGAGGCATAGCTGGGGACAAGAGTCACCAGGTCTGGGTGCAGCCTAAGTTGGGCTAGATTCAGCAGTTCTGAGTTAGGTCAAAGTGGGGACGAGAGACGCCAGTTCCAGGTGAGGCCAAACTGAGTACCAGAGTCACCAGATCCATGTGAGGTCCATGTTTGAAAGAAAGTCACCAGGTCAGGGAGAGGTTCAGGTGGGGACCAGAGTCACCAGATCCAGGTGAGGCCAAGAAGGAGTCCACAGAAATCAGGTCCAGGTGGGGAACAAAGTCACCAGGACTGGGTGAGGCCTAGATGGGGACCAGATACACAAGGGCCAGGTGATATCCAGGTGGTGACCAGACTTACCAGTTCCGGGTGAGGACCAGGTAAGGAGAAGATTCACCAGGTCAAAGTGAGGCCCATGTGGGGAACTGTGTCACCAGGCATGGGTGAGGCCCAGGTGGCAACCCCACTGACCAGGTCCAGGTGAGGCCAACCTGCAGGCCATGCAGAGGAACCATGTCCCGATGATGACCATGTAGGGACCAGACTTACCAGGTCCAAGTGAGGCCAACCTGCAGGCCATGCAGTTGAACCATGTCCCGATGATGCCCAGGTAGGGACCAGAGTCACCAGGTCCAAAGAGGGCCAGATGGAGCTTATTCACTAGGCCAAGTGAGGCCCAGTTTGAGGACCAGAGTCACCAGATCTGGTTGAGGCCTAGAAGGGTACCAGAATAACCTGGTCCAGGTGACATCCAGATGGGGACCAGAGTCATCGGGTCAGGATGAGGCCCAGATAGGTTCCAGAGTCATCATGTCCAGGTGAGGCTCAGGTGTGGAACAGAGTCACCAGGTCCCAATGATGCCCAGGTGAGGAACAGAGTCACCAGGTCTGGGTGACGCGCAGATAGGATCAGAGTCACCAGACTTTGCCGAGAGGGGGGTACCAGATTCACCAGGTCCAGGTGGGGCACAGGTGTTGACCAGAGTCCCCGTTCTGGGAAAGGACAAGGTAAGGACCAGATTCACCAGGTCCAAGAGGCCCACGTTGGGGACCTGAGTCACCAGGTATGGGTGAGGCCCAGGTGGCAATAACACTCACCAGGTCCAGGTGAGGCCAACCTGCAGGCCATGCAGTGGAACCATATCCAGATGATGCCCAGGTAGAGACCAGACTTACCAGGTCCAGGTGAGGCCAACCTGCAGGCCATGCAGTAGAACCATATCCTGATGATGCCCAGGTATGGACCAGAGTCACCAGGTCCAAATGAGGCCCAGATGGAGCAATATTCACTAGGTACAGGTGAGGTCCCCTTTAAAGACCAGAGTCACAGATCTGTTTGAGGCCTAGGGGGGGTACCAGAATCACCTTGTCCATGTGACATCGAGATGGGGACCAGAGTCACTAGGTCAGGGTGAGGCCCAGAGCGTTTCCAGAGTCATCATGTCCAGGTGAGGCTCAGGTGAGGAACAGAGTCACCAGGTACGAATGATGCCATGTGAGGACCAGAGTCACCAGATCTGGGAGACGCGCAGATAGGATCAGAGTCACCAGTTGCAGATGAGGCGAAGAAAGGGTCCACAACAAACAGGTCCAGGAGGGGATCAAAGTCACCTGGACTGGGTGAGGCCCAGATGGGGAACAGATTCACCAGGTCCAGGTGAGGCCCAGGTGTTGACCAGAGTCTCCGGGTCTGGGAGAGGACCTGGTAAGGACCAGATTCACCAGGTCCAAGAGGCTCACGTGGGACCTGAGTCACCAGGTATGGGTGAGGCCCAGGTGACAACCCCACTCAAGAGGTCCAGGTGAGGCCAACCTGCAGGCCAGAGTTACCAGATCCAAGTGAGGCCCATGTGGGGAGCATGTTCACTAGGTCCCCGTGAGGCCCAGTTGAGGAAAAGGGTCACCAGGTCTAGTTGAGGCCTAGACGGGTACCAGATTCACTTGGTCTAGGTGACATCCAGATGGGGACCAGAGTCACCATGTCAGGGTGAGGCCCAGAGGGGATCGAGAGTCATCATGTCAAGGTGAGGCTCAGGTGTGGAACAGAGTATCCAGATCATAATGGTCCTCAGGTGAGGACCAGAGTCACCAGATCTGGGTGAGGCCCAGTTAGGATCAGAGTCACAAGTTCCAGGTGAGGCCAAGAAGGGTTCCACAGCAATCAGGTCCTGGTGGGCAACAAATTAACCAGAACTAGGTGAGGCCCAGATGGGGACCAGATTCACCAGTTCCAGGTGAGGTCCAGGTGGTGACCCAGAGTCCCCGGGTCTGGAGAGGGACCAGGTAAGGACCAGATTCACCAGGTCCAAGAGGCCCACGTCGGGACCTGAGTCACCAGGTATGGGTGAGGCCCAGGGGGCAACCCCACTCACCAGGTACAGGTGAGGCCAACCTGCAAGCCAGAGTCACCAGATCCAGGTGAGGGCCTAGTGGGTACCGCAGTCCACCAGGTAATGTCAAGTCTACAAGAACACCACAGTCGGGATCCCTGGGTGGCGCAGGGGTTTGGCGCCTGCCTTTGGCCCAGGGCGCGATCCTGGAGACCCGGGATCGAATCCCACGTCAGGCTCCCGGTGCATGGAGCCTGCTTCTCCCTCTGCCTGTGTCTCTTCTGCCTCTCTCTCTCTCTGTGACTATCATAAATAAATAAAATTAAAAAAAAAAAAGAACACCACAGTACCCAGGTCCAGGTGGGGTTCATGTGGCAAGGAGAGTCAACAGGTCAGGTGAAACCCAGGTGGGGGACCACAGTCACCAGGTCCAGATTGAGGCCTAGGTGAGGGGACGAGGGTCATCAGGACCAGTTGAGACCGAAGTGTGGAGCAAAGTTATCATGTCCATGTGAGGTCCAGGTGGGGACTAGCGTAACCTTGTTCCATTGATGCCAGGTGGGAAATGAGTCACAAGGTCCATACGAGGCCTAAGTGAGGAGTAGATTCACCAGGTCCTGTTGAGGCACAGTTGAGGACCAGTGTCGCCAGCTCCGCGTGAGTCCCAGAGGGGGACCAATCACCGGTTCTGTTGATATCCAGGTGGTGACCAGAGTCACCACGTCAGGGTGAGGCCCAGAGGGGGACGAGAATCACTAGGTGCAGGTGAGGCCCCGATGTGGAACTGAGAAACCAGGTCCCATGATGCCCATATGAGGACCTGAGTCACCAGATCCAGGTGAGGCCCAGGTGGGACCACAGTCACCAGGTCCAGGTGAGGCCCAGGTATATAAGAGAGTGTCCAGGTCCCAATGATGCTCATGTAAAAACCAGAGTTAACAGGTCCAGGAGAGGCTCAAATATAGATCAGAGTCATTGTGTTCCAGGTGAGGCCAGATGGAGACCACAGGAACCAGTTACAGGAGAGCCCCTTATGGGAACCAGAGCCACCAGATCCAGGTGTGGTCCAGGTGGGACCACATTCACAAGGTCCAGGTGAGGCGCAGGTGGCAACAGGATTCACCAAGTCCAGGTGAGGCCAAGGTGGCGACCAGTCACCAGATCCAGGTGCGGAACAGATAAGGACAAGATTCTCCAGGCCCAAGTGAAGCCCAACGGGTGACCAGAGTCACCAGGTCAGGGTGAGGGCCAGAGGGGGAACCAGAGTAACCAGTTTAGTTTGAGGCCCAGAATGGGACCAGAGGTCCTGGTCAAAGTGAGGCCCAGGTGTGGAATAGAGTATCCAGGTCCCAGGGACGCCTGGGTGAGGACCAGAGTCACTATGGCCATGCAGGCCCAGATGGGGAACAGAATCACTAGGTCCTAGTGAGGCATAGAATAAGACCACATTCAGCAGTATCAGGTGAGCCCCTTGTGGGAACCAGAGCCACTCTATCCAGCTGAATCCCAGGACCATGTGAGGCCCACGTGAGGACCAGATTCATCAGGGCGTATTCAGGCATAGCTGGGGACAAGAGTCACCAGGTCTGGGTGCGGGCTAGGTGGGGCAAGATCCAGCAGTTCTGAGTTAGGTCCAAGTGGGGACGAGAGACACCAGGTCTAGGTGAGGCCAAACTGAGGACCAGAGTCACCAGATCCAGGTGAGGTCCATGTTGGAAAGAGAGTCACGAGGTCCAGGAGAGGTCCAGGTGGAGTCCAGAGTCACGAGATCCAGTGAAGTCCAGGTGGGGACCAGAGTCACCAGATCCATGTGAAGCCCAGATGGGGACCAGAGTCACTAGGTCCAGATGAGGCCCAGGTGAGGACTAGAGTTACCAGGTACACGTGAGGACCGGGGGGATCAGAGTCAACAGGTCCATGTGAGGCCGGCTTGGGGACCATGGTCAACAGGTCTACTTGTGGCCCAGGTGTGGAACACAGTAAGCAGGTCCAGGTGACTACCCATTGGTGACAGGAGTCACCACGTCCAGGTGTGGCCCAGGTCCGACCAGGATCACCAGGTCCAGGGAAGGCCCTTGAAAGAACCAGAGTCAACAGTTCGAGGTCAGGCCCAGGTGGCAACCAGGGTCAGCAGGTCCAAGTCAGGCCAAAGTGGGGTTCACAGTCACTAGGGCACGGTGAGACCCAGAGTGGGACCAGAGTCCTGGTCCAGGTGAGGTCCAGTTGTGGAACACAGTCTCCTCCGGTCAATTTTGCACAGTTGAGGACCATGGTCAACAGGGCCAGGTGAGGCCCAGATGGGGACCGGAGTCCCCAAATCCAGGTGAAGCCACGGTGGGGACCACAGGCACCAGATCCAGGGTAGTCTCAGGTGCAGACCAGAATCACCAGGTCCATGTGAGGTGCAGGTGGCAACCACACTCACCCGGTCCCGGTGAGGTCCCTGTGGGGACCAGAGACACGAGGTACATGAGAAGCTTGAAACACTGCAGCCACCAGGTCCACATCATGTCCATGTGGGAACGAGGATCACCAGTTACAGGTGAGGACCAGGTGGGGATCCGACTCACCATGTCCAGGTGAGACCCAGATGGGAACCAGTGTCACCATGTCCTGGTGTGCCCCAGGTGAAGACCAGAGTTATTAGGTCCGGCTGGATGAGTGTTAGTGAACAGTGTAACCATATCCTGATGCTACCCAGGTGGGTACCAGAGACACCAGGTCCTGGTGAGGCCCAAGTGTAACTGGAGACATGAGGTCCAGGTGAGGTCCCGATGGGAACCACAGTCACCAGGTCAGGTGAGGCCATGCTTAGGATCAGAGTCACCAGGTACAGGTGAGGCCCAGGTGGACACAGAGTCACCTCTTACAGAAGAGGCCAAAGTCAGGACCAGAGTTACCAGGATCAGGTCAGTCCCAGTGGGGAACAGAGTAACCATGTCCCGATGATGCCCAGGTAGACCAGTGTCACCAGGTCCAGATGAGGCGCAGGTGGGGAGCATATTCACTAGGTCTCGGTGACACCCAGTTGAGGACCAGTGTCACCAGGTCTATTTGAGACCTAGAGGGGTAGATTCAACTGGTCTAGGTGACATCCAGATGGGACCAGAGTCACCATGTCAGGGTGAGGCCCAGAGAGGTTCCAGAGTCATCATGTCCAGGTGAGCCTAAGGTGTGGAACACAGTCACCAGGTACCAATAATGCCCAGGTGAGGACCAGAGTCACCAGGTCTGGGAGACGCGCAGATAGGATCAGATTCACCAGTTCCTGGTGAGGCCAAGAAAGAGTCCACAGCAATCAGATCCAGGTGGGGAACAAAGTCACCAGGCCTGGGTGAGGCCCAGATGGGGACCAGATTCACCAGGTCCAGGTGAGGCCCAGGTGGTGACCAGAGTCCCCGGGTCTGGGAGAGGACCAGGTAAGGACCAGATTCACCAGGTCCAAGAGGCCCACGTGGGGACTGAGTCACCAGGTATGGGTGAGGCCCAGGTGGCAACCCCACTCACCAGGTCCAGGTGAGGCCAACCTGCAGGCCAGAGTCACCAGATCCAGGTGAGGCCCAGTTGAGGACCGGAGTCACCAGATCTGGTTGAGGCCTAGAGGTACCAGAATCACCTGGTACAGGTGACATACAGATGGGTCCAGAGTCACCATGTCAGGGCGAGGCCCAGAGAGGTTCCAGAGTCATCATGTCCAGGTGAGGCTCAGGTATGGAACAGAGTCACCAAGTACCAAAGATACTAGGTGAGGACCTAGTATCTCATGAGCCTAGCCAGGTGAGCCTAGGTGAGGACCAGAGTCACCAGGTCTGGGTGACGCGCACACAGGATCAGAGTCACCAGTTCCAGGTGAGGCCAAGAAAGAGTCCACAGCAATCAGGTCCAGGTGCGGAACAAAGTCACCAGGACCGGGTGAGGCCCAGATGGGGACTAGATTGACCAGGTCCAGGTGAGGCCCAGGTGCTGACCAGAGTCCCCGGGTCTGAGAGAAGACCAGGTAAGTAACAGATTCACCAGGTCCAAAGGGCCACGTGGAGACCTGAGTCACCAGGTATGGGTGAGGCCCAGGTGGCAAACCCACTCACCAGGACCAGGTGAGGCCAACCTGCAGGCCAGAGTCACCATATCCCACCTTCTTGAAATTGCTGTGGACCCTTCTCGCCTCACCTTGAAAGTGAGTACTTCTGATCCAACTGGCCTATTCCAGATCTGTGACCTCTGCCTCACCTGTGGACATTATGACCTGTGATAACTGCTGTTCCACACTGAGCCTCCACCTTGACAGATGACTCGGATCCCCTCGGGCCTCACCTCTGACATGGTGTACTCTGTCCCATACTGGATGTCACCTCCAGGTGAATCTGGTACCCCCTAGCCCAACCACCTGGTGACTCTAGTCCTCACTTGTCTCCCGTGGACCTGGGATATGCTCCCCAACGGCGCCTCATCTTGACTGATGACTACTGTTCTACGTGGCCATCGGGCAGGGACTCTTTACCCACTGGGAGTGACCACTAGAAAATCCTTGTACACGTGTGTGACTTTGGCATTTCTGTACCAGGTGACTCTGGCTCTACTGGGCTCCTGTAACTGGTGCCTCTTAGCCATAGCATGCCTGCACTATGACTTGGTGACCTGTCTGGTCCCCCATTTGAGGTAACCTGGTACAGGTATTCTGGTACCCCTCCTAGTCCTCAACCAGTTCTGGGTGACTCTGGTCCTCAATTGCTTCACCTTTACCTAGTGAATATGCTCCTCGGGACATCAATTTGGACCTGGTAGAACTGTCTAGCCTACCTGGCAGTCATCTGGACATGGTTCCGCAATGGCCTGCGAGGTGTCTCTACCTGGACCTGGTGAGGATTGCCACCTGTGGGGCTAACCATACCCTGGTGACTCAGGTCCCCATGTGGGCTCTTGGACTTGGTGACGGTCCTTACCTCTTCTTCTCCCCACCTGGGACTCGGTCATCACCTGCCTCACTTGCGACAGGTGAACTGTCCCCATCTGGGCCTCACCCAGTCCTGGTTACTTGGTTCCCCCTGAACTGATTGCGGTGGATCTTTCTTTGCCTCAACCTGGAACTGGTGACTCTGATCCTATCTGCGTCGTCACCCAGATCTGGTGCTCTGGTCCTCATCTGGCATCATGGTACCTTGTCGACCTCAGTTCCCCCCTGCTCACCTGGACATGATGACTCTGGAACCTCGCTGGTCTCCCCTTCCTGTGAACTCTGGTCCCCATCGTGTATTTCCCCTGGACCAGTGATCTGGTACCCCTCTGAACACACACAGATCCTGGTGACTCCTGTCCTCTTACTGGGCCTCAAACTGGACCTAATGGACATATGCTCCTCTGGGCCTCATTTGGACTCTGGTGAACTCTGGTCCCTTACCGTGGGCATCATCGGCGACAATGGTTCCACGCATGGCCTGCATGTTGGCATCACCTGGACCTGGTAACTCATGGTTTCTAGCATGTACATCACGGGACACGGTTTCCCCCCCCCCCTCTGCATGCGGCAATGTGGCCTCTCCTGTACCTGTGAGTTATGGGTTGCAACCTGTGCCTCAACCGTACCTGGGACACAGGTCCCCGCTTGGCCCTCTTGGCCTTTGTTGATACTGTCCTTACCTGGTCGTGCTCCCAGCCCCGTGCTCTGGTCACCAACCTGGGAATCAACGTGGACCTGGTAATCTGGTCCTGACCAGGGGCCTCACCCAGTCCCAGGGACTTTGTTTCCCCCCCTGCCTGATTGCTGTGGACTCCTCTTGGCTCTCATCACCTGTAAACTCGTGACTCTGATCATATCTGCGCGTCACCCAGACCTGTGAACTGGTCCTCACCTTGGCATCATGGTACCCGGTGACTCCTGTTTCGCACCCTGAGCATCACCTGGCTGATGACTCTAAACCGCTTGGCCTCACCCTTCCCTGGTGACTTTGGTCCCTCTGGATGTCACTTGACCAGGGATGTCTTGTTACACCGTCTCGCCTCAACCATGATCTGGTACTCTGGTCCTCACTGGGCCTCTCCTTACCTAGGGGAATATGCTCCATCCGGCCTCATTTGACCTGGTGACCCTGGTCACTACCTGGGCATCATCTCGGCACATGGGTTCACTGGCTGGCCTGTGTTGGACTCACCTGGACCTGGTAACTCCTGAGTTCCCTACCTGGCATCATCGGGACATGGGTTCCACTGCATGGCCATCAGTTGGCCCAACTGCCTGGACTCTGGGGGGGGAAAAAAAAAAAATAAACACACTGGGCATCATCTGGTGCCGGACCTGGCTCATGATGTCTCTGGAACCTCTCTGTGCGTCACCCTGACCTGGTGACTCATGTCCCCATCTCGTTTGTCCCTAACCAGGTATTCTGGTACCACTTATAGGCTCAACCAGATCTTGTTTATCTGTCCTCAACTGGGCCGCCTATGACCTAGTGCAATTGCGTGCCATCGTGGCCTAATCTGTACATGGTGATTCTGATCCTACCTCGGCTTACCGGGACTTGGTTCCACTGTTGGCCTGCAGTGTGCCTCACCTGGACTGGATAACTCTAGACCCACCTGCTCATCAGGAACATGGTTCCTCGGCATGCCGGCAGGTGTGCACGGTGTCGCGTGTGAGTGGGTTTTCACCTGATACTCACCCAATGCCTGTGTGGCACGGTACCCAACGTGTGCTGCCACGTACCCTGGTGTGGTCTGTCCTTCTCGTCAAGACGAGCACCCGGAAGCGTATCTCTGGTCATAACCGGCACTCACCTGAACGTGGTGGTCTGGTCGCCCATTGGCCTCAGCCAGTCCTGGTGACGTTTTCCCCACGGGGGGGGGGGTGTGAGCGTGTTTACTGCCTATGCCTCCCATGACATAGTGACCTCTATCCTAACTGGCCTCACCGATCTGGTGACGGAGGGCCTCACCTATGACCATTATACCATGGCTACTCTGTTCCCCCTGAAGCCTCACCTGGACATGATGACTCTGGAATCCCCCTGCCTCAGCCTGACATTGTGACTCTTGTCCCCATCTGGATGTCACCTAGACCGTGAATCTGTACCCTCCAAGCCTCACTGACCTGGATCGGTCCTCAACTGGTCCTCCACGGACCTTTGAATATGCTCCCCAACTGCACCTCATCGGGAGCTGGTATCTCCTGGTTCTACCGGGGCATCTCGGTCACAGTTGCTATCCACTGGGACTGCCTGATCTGGTAACTCTGTCCCTGACTGGCCTCTTCGTACCAGGTGGACTCTGGGTCCCCTGTGCGCTCACTGTACTGGGGTTTGTCTTTCCCACCATGGTCATGATGTGGCCTGGAGGCTTGCAGTGTTTTTCTAGCTTCTCATGTACCTCTTGACTCTGTCCCCACCAGCCTCACCGGGACCTGGTGCGTGTGTTGCCACCTGCACTCACCTTGACCTGTGCCTCTCCTGCCTGGTGCTGAGACTACCCGGATCTGGTGACTGTGGTCTCCACCTGTGTCTTCACCTGGTTTTGGGACTCGTCCCCATCTGGGCTCACCTGGCCTGAGACCATGGTCTCAACTGGCAAAATTTGGACCTGTGACTGTTCCACAACTGGCCTCAACTGACGGCGCCTCTGGTCCCCCTCTGGTCTCACCGTGCCATGGTGACTGTGATCCAACTTTGGCTGACTGGACCTGCTGACCCTGGTTCCCCCCTGCGACTGACTCCTACGTTGACTCTGTACTTTCAGGGCTCCCCGGACCTGGTTATCTGGTCCCCCACCTGGCCTCACCTGGACGGTGGTACTTTTGTCAACACTGTTACTCCCTAACTGGTTACTGTGTCCCACTGAGCCTCAGGTAGACCGTGACCTGGGTACCCCAGCCGTCTCACATGGACCTTGTTGCCCTTGACCCACCGTGTGCCTCAGCATGTCCTGGTACTCTGTCCTCACCTGGGCATCATTTGGCCGTTACTGTGCCATACCTAGGTCTCCCCTGGACATGATTCTCTGGACCCTCTTGGCCTATCTCACCTGACCATGGTGACCCCTTCCCCCATATGGATTCACCTGGACCAGGATTATGGTCCCTCGGGCCTCACCAGGTCTGTGACTCGGTTCCTCAATATGGGCCTCACCTGACTAGTGAATCATGTCTCAAGCTTTGGGCCGTCATTTGGACCTGGATGACTCGGTCCTACCTGGGCATCATCGGACCTGGTATTCCACTGCATAACCTGCATGTTGTCCTCCCTGGACCTGGTAACTCTGGTCCCGTACCTCATGTGTCGGAATGTTTCCACTTGCTGGCCTGTAGGTTTGCTCACCTGGTACATGTAACTCTCGTGCCTACCGAGTCATCATTGGGACCTGTTTTCCTCTGCATGGCCGCGGTTGGTCTCACCTGCCCTGGTGGTGGGTTGTCACCTGGGCCTCACCCTTGACCTACCGTGGGGGTGACGGGTTCCCCACTTGGGCCTCACTTGACTCTTGTGAATCTGGTCCTTACCTGGTGGTTACCCCGGACTGGTATCTGGTCACCACCTGTGAATCACCTGGCCTGGTGAATCTGGTCCACATCCTGGCCCAGCCCAGTCCTGTTGACTACTCTTTCTTCCCCACCTGGACCTATGATTGCTGTGGATCCTCTTGTGCTACCTTGGAACTGCTGACTCTGATGCTAACTGGGCTCACCCAGATCTTGGTGACTCGGTCCCTCACCGTGGACCATATGACCTGGATACTCTGGTTCCAAGCCCTGAGCCTCACCTGATATGTTTGACTCTGTCTCCTCCTTGGCCTCAGTCCGTACTCTGGGGACCTGACCCCATCTGGATGTCACCAACCAGGTAAATCTGGTGCCCCTCTAGTGCCTCACCCTGTCCGTGACTCTCGGTCCTCAACTGTGCCTCAACGGACCGTAGTAACATGCTCCCATCCATGTCGCCACCTCTGGACCTGGTGGACTAGCTGGTTCTACTACTCCTGGCGTCATCTGGGATGGTTACCATATCCCACTTGGAGTCGACCTGATCGTGTAACCTCTGGTCCTGACTTGTGGCCTCTTCTGTTCCAGTGGTCTGGCTCCACCTGGCCTCACCTGTAACTGGTGACTTCTGATCCTAACTGGCCTCACTGACCTTGGTGACTGTGGTTCCCATCGGGACCTCACCTGGACCTCATGTCCTCTCGTCCCCTTATTACCTCACCAGATCTGTGTCTCTGCCACCCACCTGTGTAGCATCAGGATATGGTTACACTGTTCACTAACGTGGCCCAGCAGTACCTATTAACTCTGGTCTTCACCTGGGCCACACTGGACAGGTGGACACTTTTTTCCCACGTGGGTCTCACCTGACCATGGTGAGTTGGATCCCCCTGGTCCTCACATGTAACGTGATTCTCTTTTCCACATGAATCATATTTGGACCTGTTGGCTGCGTGTTTCTCTGCACTTTTTTTATTTTTATTTATTTATGATAGTCACAGAGAGAGAGAGAGCGAGACACAAGGCAGAGGGAGAAGCAGGCTCCTGCACCGGGAGCCCGATGGGATTCGATCCCCGGTCTCCAGGATCGTGCCCTGG
Source organism: Canis lupus familiaris (assembly GCF_011100685.1). Lineage (NCBI taxonomy): Eukaryota > Metazoa > Chordata > Mammalia > Carnivora > Canidae > Canis > Canis lupus. The sequence goes on from NW_023331574.1 coordinate 42,662, forward strand.
CCAAAGGCAGGCGCCAAACCGCGCGCCACCACGGGATGCCATTGTTTCTAGCTTCTCATGTACCTCGTTGACTCGGGTCCCCACCAGTGCCTCACCGGACCTGGTGTGTTTGTGTGCCACCTGCACCACAACTGAACCTGGTGATTCTGGCCTGGACCTGAGACTACCCTGGATCTTGTGACTGTGGTCCCACTTGGGCTTCACCTGGATTTCGGGACTCCGTCCCCACCTCGTCTCACCTGGCCCTGGGGCCATGGTCCTTAACTGGCAAATGGGCCCTGAACTGTGTCCACAACTGGTACTTCACCTGGACCATGTGACTATGCTCCCCCTCTGGTCTCACCGTGCCCAGTGACTGTGAATTCCTTTGGCTTGACTTGGACTGCCTGACCCTGGTTGCCACCTACGCCAGAACTCGAACTGTTGACTCTGGTTCTTTCAAGGCCTCCCTTGTACCTGGTGATCCTGGTCCAACCTGGGCCTCACCTGGTCGTGGTGACCCTTGTAACCACGGGGACTCACGTGGACCTGCTTACTGTGTTCCACATCTGGGTCTCACAGTGGACCTGTTTGATCATGGTCCCCAAGCCGTCGTCACATGGACCTGTTGCCTCTGATCCCCGCCGGTCCTCACTGTACCTGGTAACTCTGGTCCTCACCTGGGCCTCATCTGCACCTATTGACTCTGGTCCCCACCTGGGCTTCACCTGGATTCTGGAAGACTCTGGTCCCCACCTGGACTTACCTGGACCTTGTGATGTGGTCCCACCCGGGCCTCTACTGGATGAGGTTGACTGGTTCCCACAGACCCTCACCTGGACCTGGTGACTCAGGTTCTCATATGGGCATCATGGTACCTGGTTTCTTCAGTTCCACATCGGGGCTCACCTGTACTAGTGTTCTCGTTCCCCTCTGGGCCTCAACCTGACGTGGTGACTCTGGTCCCCCTGGATATCCCAGAACCGGTGACTCTGGTCCCCCTCTGGGACTCTCCCGAGCTGGGGACACTGGTCCTCAGCTGGGCTCAAAGACCTTGTGAATCTACTCCTCACTTAGGCTCGTCTTGGACCTTGTGCCTTTTCCCACCTGGCATAATGGGACATGGTTACACTGTGGCCCACCTCGGCCTCATCCTGGACATGATACTTTGCTCACACACTTGGCCTTAACTGGTCCTGATGAATCTTGTCCCCCACCTAGACCTCAATCTGACCTGGTGAGTGTGGTCCCCACCTGGGTGTCACCTGACCGGTGACTCTCTTTCCCACTTGAAACCACCCTGGCCCTGTTGACTGTGTGGTTCTTTGACTCACATTTCCACCTGTGACTCCGGATCCCCACTAGAGCCTTCACCTGGATAT
>NW_023331575.1:0-37404 GCF_011100685.1 Canis lupus familiaris
ACAATGCTGCAGACGGGAGTTCGGAAGGCTTCACCAGGCTCAGTGTGAACTGTGAGGGACTGAGGGTGGGCTCAACTCTCAGAAGTAAGATGCTTTTGGACAAGGCGTTCAGCTACCTCTCACATATGGAACTTAGTATGTAGCACCTGTCTACCACAAGAATTACTGGGAAATCGTGAATTGAGCTTGGAGGCACTCGTCTTGTGTGCCGGGAGATTCCAATTACCTCTCCCAGCACTTCCGTCAAACAGCGAGCCTAGCCTTTAGAAAGCCAAGGGTAAACCAGCAGGCTGGATGTGGAGGTACAAGGCCATAAGCGCTCAACTCTCGGAAGTGTGTATGCATGTGAGGCAGATGTCTGGCTACCACCCACTCGGACCATTGGATTGGAACCTAGCTAACACTCTGGATTGGAGGAAAGCCATTGGGAAATCGCGGTAGTTCAACGCAATACAACGGGAGGTCAGGCCCAGGGCTCACACATGCCTTTCCCCCGCTAACCTCTCCCAAGCCACTAACATTAGGATGTTAGCAGCTACTCCTACAGTCAGGCAGGCATGCGGGAGGGTTCTGCCCTGTCCCTCAGCTCTCACAGGGAAGCATGTCTTGAAGCCAGCTGTCAACTAGCTGCATTCCTATGGCAGTGAGAAGGTAGCAGTATTCTGAGTCAGGAGGTTCCAAGATTACCAGTCTACTGCACCTGGGGATACCCTCCAGGTCTGCATTGTTACCCTGCGTCTCAGAAGCCTCTGGCAAACGTCTCTGCTGAAGACCTGCGAAACTCACTCTGCAGGCAGTGTGGAACTGTGAGGGACTGAGGCTGAGCTCAACTCTCAGAAGTAAGATGCTTTTGGACAAGGCGTTCAGCTACCCTCTCACGTATGGAACTTAGTATGTAGCACCAGTCTACCACAGGAATTACTAGGAAATCGCTGAACTGAGCTTGGAGGCACTAGTCTTGTGTGCCGGGTGATTCCAATTACCTCTCCCAGCACTTCCGTCAAACAGCGAGCCTAGGCCTTTTAGAAGCCAAGGGTACCAGCAGGCTGGATGTGGAGGTACAGGCCATAAGCTCAACTCTCAGAAGTGTGTATGCATGGGAGGCAGATGTCTGCTACCCACTCGGACATGGGAGTTGGAACCTAGCTACACTGCTGATTTGAAGAAGGCCATTGGAAATCGCTGTATTCAACTCAGATACACGGGAGTTCAGGCCCAGTGCTCACACATGCTTTTCCCGCAACCTCTCCCAGCCACTAACATAAGGATGTTAGCAGCTACTCCTACAGTCAGGCAGGATGCGGGAGGGTTCTGCCCTGTCCTCAGCTCTCACAGGGAAGCATGTCTTGAAGCCAGCTGTCAACTAGCTGCATTCCTATGGCAGTGAGAAGGTAGCAGTACTCTGAGTCAGGAGGTTCCAAGATTACCACTCTACTGCACCTGGAGATACCCTCCAGGTCTGCATTGTTAACTTGTACTCAGAAGCCTCTGGCAATCGTCTCTGGTGAAGACGTGTGAAACTCACTCTGCAGGCAGTGTGGAACTGTGAGGGACTGAGGGTGGAGCTCAACTCTCAGAAGTAAGATGCTTTTGGACAAGGCGTTCAGCTACCTTCTCACATATGGAACTTAGTATGTAGCACCTGTCTACCACAAGAATTACTGGGAAATCGTGAATTGAGCTTGGAGGCACTCGTCTTGTGTGCCGGGAGATTCCAATTACCTCTCCCAGCACTTCCGTCAAACAGCGAGCCTAGGCCTTTTAGAAGCCAAGGGTACCAGCAGGCTGGATGTGGAGGTACAGGCCATAAGCTCAACTCTCAGAAGTGTGTATGCATGGGAGGCAGATGTCTGCTACCCGCTCGTACATGGGATTTGGAACCTAGCTACACTCTGGTTGAGGAAAGCCGTTGGAAATCGCTGTATTCAACTCAGATACACGGGAGTTCAGGCCCAGTGCTCACACATGCTTTTCCCGCAACCTCTCCCAGCCACTAACATTAGGATGTTAGCAGCTACTCCTACAGTCAGGCAGCATGCGGGAGGGTTCTGCCCTGTCCTCAGCTCTCACAGGGAAGCATGTCTTGAAGCCAGCTGTCAACTAGCTGCATTCCTATGGCAGTGAGAAGGTAGCAGTATTCTGAGTCAGGAGGTTCCAAGATTACCAGTCTACTGCACCTGGGGATACCCTCCAGGTCTGCATTGTTACCCTGCGTCTCAGAAGCCTCTGGCAAACGTCTCTGCTGAAGACCTGCGAAACTCACTCTGCAGGCAGTGTGGAACTGTGAGGGACTGAGGCTGAGCTCAACTCTCAGAAGTAAGATGGTTTTGGACAAGGCGTTCAGCTACCCTCTCACGTATGGAACTTAGTATGTAGCACCAGTCTACCACAGGAATTACTAGGAAATCGCTGAACTGAGCTTGGAGGCACTAGTCTTGTGTGCCGGGTGATTCCAATTACCTCTCCCAGCACTTCCGTCAAACAGCGAGCCTAGGCCTTTTAGAAGCCAAGGGTACCAGCAGGCTGGATGTGGAGGTACAGGCCATAAGCTCAACTCTCAGAAGTGTGTATGCATGGGAGGCAGATGTCTGCTACCCACTCGGACATGGGAGTTGGAACCTAGCTACACTGTGATTGAAGAAGGCCATTGGAAATCGCTGTATTCAACTCAGATACACGGGAGTTCAGGCCCAGTGCTCACACATGCTTTTCCCGCAACCTCTCCCAGCCACTAACATAAGGATGTTAGCAGCTACTCCTACAGTCAGGCAGGATGCGGGAGGGTTCTGCCCTGTCCTCAGCTCTCACAGGGAAGCATGTCTTGAAGCCAGCTGTCAACTAGCTGCATTCCTATGGCAGTGAGAAGGTAGCAGTACTCTGAGTCAGGAGGTTCCAAGATTACCACTCTACTGCACCTGGAGATACCCTCCAGGTCTGCATTGTTAACTTGTACTCAGAAGCCTCTGGCAATCGTCTCTGGTGAAGACGTGTGAAACTCACTCTGCAGGCAGTGTGGAACTGTGAGGGACTGAGGGTGAGCTCAACTCTCAGAAGTAAGATGCTTTTGGACAAGGCGTTCAGCTACCTTCTCACATATGGAACTTAGTATGTAGCACCTGTCTACCACAAGAATTACTGGGAAATCGTGAATTGAGCTTGGAGGCACTCGTCTTGTGTGCCGGGAGATTCCAATTACCTCTCCCAGCACTTCCGTCAAACAGCGAGCCTAGGCCTTTTAGAAGCCAAGGGTACCAGCAGGCTGGATGTGGAGGTACAGGCCATAAGCTCAACTCTCAGAAGTGTGTATGCATGGGAGGCAGATGTCTGCTACCCGCTCGTACATGGGATTTGGAACCTAGCTACACTCTGGTTGAGGAAAGCCGTTGGAAATCGCTGTATTCAACTCAGATACACGGGAGTTCAGGCCCAGTGCTCACACATGCTTTTCCCGCAACCTCTCCCAGCCACTAACATTAGGATGTTAGCAGCTACTCCTACAGTCAGGCAGATGCGGGAGGGTTCTGCCCTGTCCTCAGCTCTCACAGGGAAGCATGTCTTGAAGCCAGCTGTCAACTAGCTGCATTCCTATGGCAGTGAGAAGGTAGCAGTATTCTGAGTCAGGAGGTTCCAAGATTACCAGTCTACTGCACCTGGGGATACCCTCCAGGTCTGCATTGTTACCCTGCGTCTCAGAAGCCTCTGGCAAACGTCTCTGCTGAAGACCTGCGAAACTCACTCTGCAGGCAGTGTGGAACTGTGAGGGACTGAGGCTGAGCTCAACTCTCAGAAGTAAGATGCTTTTGGACAAGGCGTTCAGCTACCCTCTCACGTATGGAACTTAGTATGTAGCACCAGTCTACCACAGGAATTACTAGGAAATCGCTGGACTGAGCTTGGAGGCACTAGTCTTGTGTGCCGGGTGATTCCAATTACCTCTCCCAGCACTTCCGTCAAACAGCGAGCCTAGGCCTTTTAGAAGCCAAGGGTACCAGCAGGCTGGATGTGGAGGTACAGGCCATAAGCTCAACTCTCAGAAGTGTGTATGCATGGGAGGCAGATGTCTGCTACCCACTCGGACATGGGAGTTGGAACCTAGCTACACTCTGATTGAAGGAAAGCCGTTGGAAATCGCTGTATTCAACTCAGATACACGGGAGTTCAGGCCCAGTGCTCACACATGCTTTTCCCGCAACCTCTCCCAGCCACTAACATAAGGATGTTAGCAGCTACTCCTACAGTCAGGCAGGATGCGGGAGGGTTCTGCCCTGTCCTCAGCTCTCACAGGGAAGCATGTCTTGAAGCCAGCTGTCAACTAGCTGCATTCCTATGGCAGTGAGAAGGTAGCAGTACTCTGAGTCAGGAGGTTCCAAGATTACCACTCTACTGCACCTGGAGATACCCTCCAGGTCTGCATTGTTAACTTGTACTCAGAAGCCTCTGGCAATCGTCTCTGGTGAAGACGTGTGAAACTCACTCTGCAGGCAGTGTGGAACTGTGAGGGACTGAGGGTGAGCTCAACTCTCAGAAGTAAGATGCTTTTGGACAAGGCGTTCAGCTACCTTCTCACATATGGAACTTAGTATGTAGCACCTGTCTACCACAAGAATTACTGGGAAATCGTGAATTGAGCTTGGAGGCACTCGTCTTGTGTGCCGGGAGATTCCAATTACCTCTCCCAGCACTTCCGTCAAACAGCGAGCCTAGGCCTTTTAGAAGCCAAGGGTACCAGCAGGCTGGATGTGGAGGTACAGGCCATAAGCTCAACTCTCAGAAGTGTGTATGCATGGGAGGCAGATGTCTGCTACCCGCTCGTACATGGGATTTGGAACCTAGCTACACTCTGGTTGAGGAAAGCCGTTGGAAATCGCTGTATTCAACTCAGATACACGGGAGTTCAGGCCCAGTGCTCACACATGCTTTTCCCGCAACCTCTCCCAGCCACTAACATTAGGATGTTAGCAGCTACTCCTACAGTCAGGCAGGATGCGGGAGGGTTCTGCCCTGTCCTCAGCTCTCACAGGGAAGCATGTCTTGAAGCCAGCTGTCAACTAGCTGCATTCCTATGGCAGTGAGAAGGTAGCAGTATTCTGAGTCAGGAGGTTCCAAGATTACCAGTCTACTGCACCTGGGGATACCCTCCAGGTCTGCATTGTTACCCTGCGTCTCAGAAGCCTCTGGCAAACGTCTCTGCTGAAGACCTGCGAAACTCACTCTGCAGGCAGTGTGGAACTGTGAGGGACTGAGGCTGAGCTCAACTCTCAGAAGTAAGATGCTTTTGGACAAGGCGTTCAGCTACCCTCTCACGTATGGAACTTAGTATGTAGCACCAGTCTACCACAGGAATTACTAGGAAATCGCTGAACTGAGCTTGGAGGCACTAGTCTTGTGTGCCGGGTGATTCCAATTACCTCTCCCAGCACTTCCGTCAAACAGCGAGCCTAGGCCTTTTAGAAGCCAAGGGTACCAGCAGGCTGGATGTGGAGGTACAGGCCATAAGCTCAACTCTCAGAAGTGTGTATGCATGGGAGGCAGATGTCTGCTACCCACTCGGACATGGGAGTTGGAACCTAGGCTACACTCTGATTGATGAAAGGCCGTTGGAAATCGCTGTATTCAACTCAGATACACGGGAGTTCAGGCCCAGTGCTCACACATGCTTTTCCCGCAACCTCTCCCAGCCACTAACATAAGGATGTTAGCAGCTACTCCTACAGTCAGGCAGGATGCGGGAGGGTTCTGCCCTGTCCTCAGCTCTCACAGGGAAGCATGTCTTGAAGCCAGCTGTCAACTAGCTGCATTCCTATGGCAGTGAGAAGGTAGCAGTACTCTGAGTCAGGAGGTTCCAAGATTACCACTCTACTGCACCTGGAGATACCCTCCAGGTCTGCATTGTTAACTTGTACTCAGAAGCCTCTGGCAATCGTCTCTGGTGAAGACGTGTGAAACTCACTCTGCAGGCAGTGTGGAACTGTGAGGGACTGAGGGTGAGCTCAACTCTCAGAAGTAAGATGCTTTTGGACAAGGCGTTCAGCTACCTTCTCACATATGGAACTTAGTATGTAGCACCTGTCTACCACAAGAATTACTGGGAAATCGTGAATTGAGCTTGGAGGCACTCGTCTTGTGTGCCGGGAGATTCCAATTACCTCTCCCAGCACTTCCGTCAAACAGCGAGCCTAGGCCTTTTAGAAGCCAAGGGTACCAGCAGGCTGGATGTGGAGGTACAGGCCATAAGCTCAACTCTCAGAAGTGTGTATGCATGGGAGGCAGATGTCTGCTACCCGCTCGTACATGGGATTTGGAACCTAGCTACACTCTGGTTGAGGAAAGCCGTTGGAAATCGCTGTATTCAACTCAGATACACGGGAGTTCAGGCCCAGTGCTCACACATGCTTTTCCCGCAACCTCTCCCAGCCACTAACATTAGGATGTTAGCAGCTACTCCTACAGTCAGGCAGGATGCGGGAGGGTTCTGCCCTGTCCTCAGCTCTCACAGGGAAGCATGTCTTGAAGCCAGCTGTCAACTAGCTGCATTCCTATGGCAGTGAGAAGGTAGCAGTATTCTGAGTCAGGAGGTTCCAAGATTACCAGTCTACTGCACCTGGGGATACCCTCCAGGTCTGCATTGTTACCCTGCGTCTCAGAAGCCTCTGGCAAACGTCTCTGCTGAAGACCTGCGAAACTCACTCTGCAGGCAGTGTGGAACTGTGAGGGACTGAGGCTGAGCTCAACTCTCAGAAGTAAGATGCTTTTGGACAAGGCGTTCAGCTACCCTCTCACGTATGGAACTTAGTATGTAGCACCAGTCTACCACAGGAATTACTAGGAAATCGCTGGACTGAGCTTGGAGGCACTAGTCTTGTGTGCCGGGTGATTCCAATTACCTCTCCCAGCACTTCCGTCAAACAGCGAGCCTAGGCCTTTTAGAAGCCAAGGGTACCAGCAGGCTGGATGTGGAGGTACAGGCCATAAGCTCAACTCTCAGAAGTGTGTATGCATGGGAGGCAGATGTCTGCTACCCACTCGGACATGGGAGTTGGAACCTAGCTACACTCTGATTGAGAAAGCCGTTGGAAATCGCTGTATTCAACTCAGATACACGGGAGTTCAGGCCCAGTGCTCACACATGCTTTTCCCGCAACCTCTCCCAGCCACTAACATAAGGATGTTAGCAGCTACTCCTACAGTCAGGCAGGATGCGGGAGGGTTCTGCCCTGTCCTCAGCTCTCACAGGGAAGCATGTCTTGAAGCCAGCTGTCAACTAGCTGCATTCCTATGGCAGTGAGAAGGTAGCAGTACTACTCTGATTCAGGAGGTTCCAAGATTACCACTCTACTGCACCTGGAGATACCCTCCAGGTCTGCATTGTTAACTTGTACTCAGAAGCCTCTGGCAATCGTCTCTGGTGAAGACGTGTGAAACTCACTCTGCAGGCAGTGTGGAACTGTGAGGGACTGAGGGTGAGCTCAACTCTCAGAAGTAAGATGCTTTTGGACAAGGCGTTCAGCTACCTTCTCACATATGGAACTTAGTATGTAGCACCTGTCTACCACAAGAATTACTGGGAAATCGTGAATTGAGCTTGGAGGCACTCGTCTTGTGTGCCGGGAGATTCCAATTACCTCTCCCAGCACTTCCGTCAAACAGCGAGCCTAGGCCTTTTAGAAGCCAAGGGTACCAGCAGGCTGGATGTGGAGGTACAGGCCATAAGCTCAACTCTCAGAAGTGTGTATGCATGGGAGGCAGATGTCTGCTACCCGCTCGTACATGGGATTTGGAACCTAGCTACACTCTGGTTGAGGAAAGCCGTTGGAAATCGCTGTATTCAACTCAGATACACGGGAGTTCAGGCCCAGTGCTCACACATGCTTTTCCCGCAACCTCTCCCAGCCACTAACATAAGGATGTTAGCAGCTACTCCTACAGTCAGGCAGGATGCGGGAGGGTTCTGCCCTGTCCTCAGCTCTCACAGGGAAGCATGTCTTGAAGCCAGCTGTCAACTAGCTGCATTCCTATGGCAGTGAGAAGGTAGCAGTATTCTGAGTCAGGAGGTTCCAAGATTACCAGTCTACTGCACCTGGAGATACCCTCCAGGTCTGCATTGTTACCCTGCGTCTCAGAAGCCTCTGGCAAACGTCTCTGGTGAAGACCTGCGAAACTCACTCTGCAGGCAGTGTGGAACTGTGAGGGACTGAGGGCTGAGCTCAACTCTCAGAAGTAAGATGCTTTTGGACAAGGCGTTCAGCTACCTCTCACAGTATGGAACTTAGTATGTAGCACCAGTCTACCACAGGAATTATTAGGAAATCCCTGTACTGAGCTTGCAGGCACTCGTCTTGTGTGCCGGGTGATTCCAATTACCTCTCCCAGCACGTCCGTCAAACAGCGAGCCTAGGCCTTTTAGAAGCCAAGGGTACCAGCAGGCTGGATGTGGAGGTACAGGCCATAAGCTCAACTCTCAGAAGTGTGTATGCATGGGAGGCAGATGTCTGCTACCCACTCGCACATGGGATTTGGAACCTCGCTACACTCTGATTGAGGAAAGCCGTTGGAAATCGCTGTATTCAACTCAGATACACGGGAGTTCAGGCCCAGTGCTCACACATGCTTTTCCCGCAACCTCTCCCAGCCACTAACATTAGGATGTTAGCAGCTACTCCTACAGTCAGGCAGGATGCGGGAGGGTTCTGCCCTGTCCTCAGCTCTCACAGGGAAGCATGTCTTGAAGCCAGCTGTCAACTAGCTGCATTCCTATGGCAGTGAGAAGGTAGCAGTATTCTGAGTCAGGAGGTTCCAAGATTACCAGTCTACTGCACCTGGGGATACCCTCCATGTCTGCATTGTTACCTGCGTCTCAGAAGCCTCTGGCAAACGTCTCTGGTGAAGACCTGCGAAACTCACTCTGCAGGCAGTGTGGAACTGTGAGGGACTGAGGGCTGAGCTCAACTCTCAGAAGTAAGATGCTTTTGGACAAGGCGTTCAGCTACCCTCTCACATATGGAACTTAGTATGTAGCACCAGTCTACCACAGGAATTACTAGGAAATCGCTGGACTGAGCTTGGAGGCACTAGTCTTGTGTGCCGGGTGATTCCAATTACCTCTCCCAGCACTTCCGTCAAACAGCGAGCCTAGGCCTTTTAGAAGCCAAGGGTACCAGCAGGCTGGATGTGGAGGTACAGGCCATAAGCTCAACTCTCAGAAGTGTGTATGCATGGGAGGCAGATGTCTGCTACCCACTCGGACATGGGATATGGAACCTTGCTACACTCTGATTGATGAAAGCCGTTGGAAATCGCTGTATTCAACTCAGATACACGGGAGTTCAGGCCCAGTGCTCACACATGCTTTTCCCGCAACCTCTCCCAGCCACTAACATAAGGATGTTAGCAGCTACTCCTACAGTCAGGCAGGATGCGGGAGGGTTCTGCCCTGTCCTCAGCTCTCACAGGGAAGCATGTCTTGAAGCCAGCTGTCAACTAGCTGCATTCCTATGGCAGTGAGAAGGTAGCAGTACTCTGAGTCAGGAGGTTCCAAGATTACCACTCTACTGCACCTGGAGATACCCTCCAGGTCTGCATTGTTAACTTGTACTCAGAAGCCTCTGGCAATCGTCTCTGGTGAAGACGTGTGAAACTCACTCTGCAGGCAGTGTGGAACTGTGAGGGACTGAGGGTGAGCTCAACTCTCAGAAGTAAGATGCTTTTGGACAAGGCGTTCAGCTACCTTCTCACATATGGAACTTAGTATGTAGCACCTGTCTACCACAAGAATTACTGGGAAATCGTGAATTGAGCTTGGAGGCACTCGTCTTGTGTGCCGGGAGATTCCAATTACCTCTCCCAGCACTTCCGTCAAACAGCGAGCCTAGGCCTTTTAGAAGCCAAGGGTACCAGCAGGCTGGATGTGGAGGTACAGGCCATAAGCTCAACTCTCAGAAGTGTGTATGCATGGGAGGCAGATGTCTGCTACCCAGCTCGTACATGGGATTTGGAACCTAGCTACACTCTGATTGAGGAAAGCCGTTGGAAATCGCTGTATTCAACTCAGATACACGGGAGTTCAGGCCCAGTGCTCACACATGCTTTTCCCGCAACCTCTCCCAGCCACTAACATTAGGATGTTAGCAGCTACTCCTACAGTCAGGCAGGATGCGGGAGGGTTCTGCCCTGTCCTCAGCTCTCACAGGGAAGCATGTCTTGAAGCCAGCTGTCAACTAGCTGCATTCCTATGGCAGTGAGAAGGTAGCAGTATTCTGAGTCAGGAGGTTCCAAGATTACCAGTCTACTGCACCTGGAGATACCCTCCAGGTCTGCATTGTTACCCTGCGTCTCAGAAGCCTCTGGCAAATCGTCTCTGGTGAAGACGTGCGAAACTCACTCTGCAGGCAGTGTGGAACTGTGAGGGACTGAGGGCTGAGCTCAACTCTCAGAAGTAAGATGCTTTTGGACAAGGCGTTCAGCTACCATCTCACATATGGAACTTAGTATGTAGCACCTGTCTACCACAGGAATTACTAGGAAATCGCTGAATTGAGCTTGGAGGCACTCGTCTTGTGTGCCGGGATGATTCCAATTACCTCTCCCAGCACTTCCGTCAAACAGCGAGCCTAGGCCTTTTAGAAGCCAAGGGTACCAGCAGGCTGGATGTGGAGGTACAGGCCATAAGCTCAACTCTCAGAAGTGTGTATGCATGGGAGGCAGATGTCTGCTACCCACTCGGACATGGGATTTGGAACCTAGGCTACACTCTGATTGATGAAAGCCGTTGGAAATCGCTGTATTCAACTCAGATACACGGGAGTTCAGGCCCAGTGCTCACACATGCTTTTCCCGCAACCTCTCCCAGCCACTAACATAAGGATGTTAGCAGCTACTCCTACAGTCAGGCAGGATGCGGGAGGGTTCTGCCCTGTCCTCAGCTCTCACAGGGAAGCATGTCTTGAAGCCAGCTGTCAACTAGCTGCATTCCTATGGCAGTGAGAAGGTAGCAGTACTCTGAGTCAGGAGGTTCCAAGATTACCACTCTACTGCACCTGGAGATACCCTCCAGGTCTGCATTGTTAACTTGTACTCAGAAGCCTCTGGCAATCGTCTCTGGTGAAGACGTGTGAAACTCACTCTGCAGGCAGTGTGGAACTGTGAGGGACTGAGGGTGAGCTCAACTCTCAGAAGTAAGATGCTTTTGGACAAGGCGTTCAGCTACCTTCTCACATATGGAACTTAGTATGTAGCACCTGTCTACCACAAGAATTACTGGGAAATCGTGAATTGAGCTTGGAGGCACTCGTCTTGTGTGCCGGGAGATTCCAATTACCTCTCCCAGCACTTCCGTCAAACAGCGAGCCTAGGCCTTTTAGAAGCCAAGGGTACCAGCAGGCTGGATGTGGAGGTACAGGCCATAAGCTCAACTCTCAGAAGTGTGTATGCATGGGAGGCAGATGTCTGCTACCCGCTCGTACATGGGATTTGGAACCTAGCTACACTCTGGTTGAGGAAAGCCGTTGGAAATCGCTGTATTCAACTCAGATACACGGGAGTTCAGGCCCAGTGCTCACACATGCTTTTCCCGCAACCTCTCCCAGCCACTAACATTAGGATGTTAGCAGCTACTCCTACAGTCAGGCAGGATGCGGGAGGGTTCTGCCCTGTCCTCAGCTCTCACAGGGAAGCATGTCTTGAAGCCAGCTGTCAACTAGCTGCATTCCTATGGCAGTGAGAAGGTAGCAGTATTCTGAGTCAGGAGGTTCCAAGATTACCAGTCTACTGCACCTGGGATACCCTCCAGGTCTGCATTGTTACCCTGCGTCTCAGAAGCCTCTGGCAAACGTCTCTGGTGAAGACCTGCGAAACTCACTCTGCAGGCAGTGTGGAACTGTGAGGGACTGAGGCTGAGCTCAACTCTCAGAAGTAAGATGCTTTTGGACAAGGCGTTCAGCTACCCTCTCACGTATGGAACTTAGTATGTAGCACCAGTCTACCACAGGAATTACTAGGAAATCGCTGAATTGAGCTTGGAGGCACTAGTCTTGTGTGCCGGGATGATTCCAATTACCTCTCCCAGCACTTCCGTCAAACAGCGAGCCTAGGCCTTTTAGAAGCCAAGGGTACCAGCAGGCTGGATGTGGAGGTACAGGCCATAAGCTCAACTCTCAGAAGTGTGTATGCATGGGAGGCAGATGTCTGCTACCCACTCGGACATGGGATTTGGAACCTAGCTACACTCTGATTGATGAAAGCCGTTGGAAATCGCTGTATTCAACTCAGATACACGGGAGTTCAGGCCCAGTGCTCACACATGCTTTTCCCGCAACCTCTCCCAGCCACTAACATTAGGATGTTAGCAGCTACTCCTACAGTCAGGCAGGATGCGGGAGGGTTCTGCCCTGTCCTCAGCTCTCACAGGGAAGCATGTCTTGAAGCCAGCTGTCAACTAGCTGCATTCCTATGGCAGTGAGAAGGTAGCAGTATTCTGAGTCAGGAGGTTCCAAGATTACCACTCTACTGCACCTGGGGATACCCTCCAGGTCTGCATTGTTACCTGCGTACTCAGAAGCCTCTGGCAAATCGTCTCTGGTGAAGACCGTGCGAAACTCACTCTGCAGGCAGTGTGGAACTGTGAGGGACTGAGGGCTGAGCTCAACTCTCAGAAGTAAGATGCTTTTGGACAAGGCGTTCAGCTACCCTCTCACGTATGGAACTTAGTATGTAGCACCAGTCTACCACAGGAATTACTAGGAAATCGCTGGACTGAGCTTGGAGGCACTAGTCTTGTGTGCCGGGTGATTCCAATTACCTCTCCCAGCACTTCCGTCAAACAGCGAGCCTAGGCCTTTTAGAAGCCAAGGGTACCAGCAGGCTGGATGTGGAGGTACAGGCCATAAGCTCAACTCTCAGAAGTGTGTATGCATGGGAGGCAGATGTCTGCTACCCACTCGGACATGGGATTTGGAACCTAGCTACACTCTGATTGAGGAAAGCCGTTGGAAATCGCTGTATTCAACTCAGATACACGGGAGTTCAGGCCCAGTGCTCACACATGCTTTTCCCGCAACCTCTCCCAGCCACTAACATAAGGATGTTAGCAGCTACTCCTACAGTCAGGCAGGATGCGGGAGGGTTCTGCCCTGTCCTCAGCTCTCACAGGGAAGCATGTCTTGAAGCCAGCTGTCAACTAGCTGCATTCCTATGGCAGTGAGAAGGTAGCAGTATTCTGAGTCAGGAGGTTCCAAGATTACCACTCTACTGCACCTGGAGATACCCTCCAGGTCTGCATTGTTAACTTGTACTCAGAAGCCTCTGGCAATCGTCTCTGGTGAAGACGTGTGAAACTCACTCTGCAGGCAGTGTGGAACTGTGAGGGACTGAGGGTGAGCTCAACTCTCAGAAGTAAGATGCTTTTGGACAAGGCGTTCAGCTACCTTCTCACATATGGAACTTAGTATGTAGCACCTAGTCTACCACAAGAATTACTAGGGAAATCGCTGGAATTGAGCTTGGAGGCACTAGTCTTGTGTGCCGGGAGATTCCAATTACCTCTCCCAACACTTCCGTCAAACAGCGAGCCTAGGCCTTTTAGAAGCCAAGGGTACCAGCAGGCTGGATGTGGAGGTACAGGCCATAAGCTCAACTCTCAGAAGTGTATGCATGGGAGGCAGATGTCTGCTACCCACTCGTACATGGGAGTTGGAACCTAGCTACACTCTGATTGAGAAGGCCGTTGGAAATCGCTGTATTCAACTCAGATACACGGGAGTTCAGGCCCAGTGCTCACACATGCTTTTCCCGCAACCTCTCCCAGCCACTAACATAAGGATGTTAGCAGCTACTCCTACAGTCAGGCAGGATGCGGGAGGGTTCTGCCCTGTCCTCAGCTCTCACAGGGAAGCATGTCTTGAAGCCAGCTGTCAACTAGCTGCATTCCTATGGCAGTGAGAAGGTAGCAGTATTCTGAGTCAGGAGGTTCCAAGATTACCAGTCTACTGCACCTGGGGATACCCTCCAGGTCTGCATTGTTAAGTTGCGTCTCAGCAAGCCTTTGGCAAACGTCTCTGGTGAAGACGTGCGAAACTCACTCTGCAGGCAGTGTGGAACTGTGAGGGACTGAGGGTGAGCTCAACTCTCAGAAGTAAGATGCTTTTGGACAAGGCGTTCAGCTACCTTCTCACATATGGAACTTAGTATGTAGCACCAGTCTACCACAGGAATTACTAGGAAATCGCTGGATTGAGCTTGGAGGCACTAGTCTTGTGTGCCGGGAGACTCCAATTACCTCTCCCAACACTTCCGTCACGCAGCAGGCCTAGGCCTTTTAGAAGCGAAGGGTACCTGCAGGCAGGATGTGGAGGTACAGGCCATAAGCTCAACTCTCAGAAGTGTGTATGCATGGGAGGCAGATGTCTGCTACCCACTCGTACATGGGAGTTGGAACCTAGCTACACTCTGATTGAAGAAGGCCAGTTGGAAAACGCTGTATTCAACTCAGATACACGTGAGTTCAGGCCCAATGCTTACACATGCTTTTCTCACAACCTCTTCCAGCACCTAACATAAGGATGTTAGCAGCTACGTCTACAGTCAGGCAGGATGCGGGAGGGTTCTGCCCTGACCTCAGCTCTCACAGGGAAGCATGCCTAGAAGCCAGCTCTCAACTAGCTGCATTCCTATGGCAGTGAGAAGGTAGCAGTATTCTGAGTCAGGAGGTTCCAAGATTACCACTCTACTGCACCTGGAGATACCCTCCAGGTCTGCATTGTTAAGTTGCGTCTCAGCAAGCCTTTGGCAAACGTCTCTGGTGAAGACGTGCGAAACTCACTCTGCAGGCAGTGTGGAACTGTGAGGGACTGAGGGTGAGCTCAACTCTCAGAAGTAAGATGCTTTTGGACAAGGCGTTCAGCTACCTTCTCACATATGGAACTTAGTATGTAGCACCAGTCTACCACAGGAATTACTAGGAAATCGCTGGATTTAGATTGGAGGCACTAGTCTTGTGTGCCTGGAGACTCCAATTACCATCTCCCAACACTTCCGTCACCAGCAGGCTTAGGCCTTTTAGAAGCGAAGGGTACCTGCAGGCAGGATGTGGAGGTACAGGCCATAAGCTCAACTCTCAGAAGTGTGTATGCATGGGAGACATATGTCTGCTACCCACTCGGGCATGGAAGTTGGAACCTAGCTACACTCTGATTGAAGAAGTCCGTTGGAAAACGCTGTATTCAACTCAGCATACACGTGGAGTTTCAGGCCCAATGTGTTACACATGCTATTCCCGCAACCTCTCCAGCACCTAACATAAGGATGTTAGCAGCTACGTCTACAGTCAGGCAGGATGCGGGAGGGTTCTGCCTGATCCTCAGCTCTCACAGGGAAGCATGCCTAGAGCCAGCTCTCAACTAGCTGCGTTCTTATCGCCAGTGAGAAGGTAGCAGTATTCTGAGTCAGTAGGTTTCCAAGATTACCACTCTACTGCACCTGGAGATACCGTCCAGAGTCTGCATTGTTAAGTTGCGTCTCAGCAAGCCTCTGGCAAATCGTCTCTGGTGAAGACGTGCGAAACTCACTCTGCAGGCAGTGTGGAACTGTGAGGGACTGAGGGTGAGCTCAACTCTCAGAAGTAAGATGCTTTTGGACAAGGCGTTCAGCTACCCTCTCACATATGGAACTTAGTATGTAGCACCAGTCTACCACAGGAATTACTAGGAAATCGCTGGAATTGAGCTTGGAGGCACTAGTCTTGTGTGCCGGGAGATTCCAATTACCTCTCCCAGCACTTCCGTCAAACAGCGAGCCTAGGCCTTTTAGAAGCCAAGGGTACCAGCAGGCTGGATGTGGAGGTACAGGCCATAAGCTCAACTCTCAGAAGTGTGTATGCATGGGAGGCAGATGTCTGCTACCCACTCGGACATGGGATTTGGAACCTAGCTACACTCTGATTGAGGAAAGCCGTTGGAAATCGCTGTATTCAACTCAGATACACGGGAGTTCAGGCCCAGTGCTCACACATGCTTTTCCCGCAACCTCTCCCAGCACCTAACATAAGGATGTTAGCAGCTACTCTACAGTCAGGCAGGATGCGGGAGGGTTCTGCCCTGACCTCAGCTCTCACAGGGAAGCATGCCTAGAAGCCAGCTCTCAACTAGCTGCGTTCTTATGGCAGTGAGAAGGTAGCAGTATTCTGAGTCAGGAGGTTCCAAGATTACCACTCTACTGCACCTGGAGATACCGTCCAGGTCTGCATTGTTAAGTTGCGTCTCAGAAGCCTCTGGCAAACGTCTCTGGTGAAGACGTGCGAAACTCACTCTGCAGGCAGTGTGGAACTGTGAGGGACTGAGGGTGAGCTCAACTCTCAGAAGTAAGATGCTTTTGGACAAGGCGTTCAGCTACCTTCTCACATATGGAACTTAGTATGTAGCACCAGTCTACCACAGGAATTACTAGGAAATCGCTGGATTGAGCTTGGAGGCACTAGTCTTGTGTGCCGGGAGATTCCAATTACCTCTCCCAACACTTCCGTCACGCAGCGAGGCCTTAGGCCTTTTAGAAGCGAAGGGTACCTGCAGGCAGGATGTGGAGGTACAGGCCATAAGCTCAACTCTCAGAAGGGTGTATGCATGGGAGGCAGATGTCTGCTACCCACTCGTACATGGGAGTTGGAACCTAGCTACACTCTGATTGAAGAAGGCCGTTGGAAAACGCTGTATTCAACTCAGATACACGTGAGTTCAGGCCCAATGCTTACACATGCTATTCCCCCAACCTCTCCCAGCACCTAACATAAGGATGTTAGCAGCTACGTCTACAGTCAGGCAGGATGCGGGAGGGTTCTGCCCTGACCTCAGCTCTCACAGGGAAGCATGCCTAGAAGCCAGCTCTCAACCTAGCTGCGTTCCTATGGCAGTGAGAAGGTAGCAGTATTCTGAGTCAGGAGGTTCCAAGATTACCACTCTACTGCACCTGGAGATACCCTCCAGGTCTGCATTGTTAACGTTGCGTCTCACAAGCTCTTGGCAAACGTCTCTGGTGAAGACGTGCGAAACTCACTCTGCAGGCAGTGTGGAACTGTGAGGGACTGAGGGTGAGCTCAACTCTCAGAAGTAAGATGCTTTTGGACAAGGCGTTCAGCTACCTTCTCACATATGGAACTTAGTATGTAGCACCAGTCTACCACAGGAATTACTAGGAAATCGCTGGATTGAGCTTGGAGGCACTAGTCTTGTGTGCCTGGAGACTCCAATTACCTCTCCCAACACTTCCGTCACGCAGCAGGCTAGGCCTTTTCGAAGCGAAGGGTACCTGCAGGCAGGATGTGGAGGTACAGGCCAGTAAGCTCAACTCTCAGAAGGTAAGCATGGGAGGCAGTTGTCTGCTAGCCACTAGTACATGGGAGTTGGAACCTAGCTACACTCTGATTGAAGAAGGCCGTTGGAAAACGCTGTATTCAACTCACATACACGTGAGTTCAGGCCCAATGCTTACACATGCTATTCCCCCAACCTCTCCCAGCACCTAACATAAGGATGTTAGCAGCTACGTCTACAGTCAGGCAGGATGCGGGAGGGTTCTGCCCTGACCTCAGCTCTCACAGGGAAGCATGCCTAGAAGCCAGCTCTCAACTAGCTGCGTTCTTATGGCAGTGAGAAGGTAGCAGTATTCTGAGTCAGGAGGTTCCAAGATTACCACTCTACTGCACCTGGAGATACCGCCCAGGTCTGCATTGTTAAGTTGCGTCTCACAAGCCTTTGGCAAACGTCTCTGGTGAAGACGTGCGAAACTCACTCTGCAGGCAGTGTGGAACTGTGAGGGACTGAGGGTGAGCTCAACTCTCAGAAGTAAGATGCTTTTGGACAAGGCGTTCAGCTACCTTCTCACATATGGAACTTAGTATGCAGCACCAGTCTACCACAGGAATTACTAGGAAATCGCTGGATTGAGCTTGGAGGCACTAGTCTTGTGTGCCTGGAGACTCCAATTACCTCTCCCAACACTTCCGTCACGCAGCAGGCTTAGGCCTTTTCGAAGCGAAGGGTACCTGCAGGCACGATGTGGAGGTACAGGCCAAAAGCTCAACTCTCAGAAGTAAGCATGGGAGGCAGATGTCTGCTACCCACTAGTACATGGGAGTTGGAACCTAGCTACACTCTGATTGAAGAAGGCCATTGGAAAACGCTGTATTCAACTCAGATACACGTGAGTTCAGGCCCAATGTTTACACATGCTATTCCCCAACCTCTCCCAGCACCTAACATAAGGATGTTTGCAGCTACGTCTACAGTCAGGCAGGATGCGGGAGGGTTCTGCCCTGACCTCAGCTCTCACAGGGAAGCATGCCTAGAAGCCAGCTCTCACCTAGCTGCGTTCTTATGGCAGTGAGAAGGTAGCAGTATTCTGAGTCAGGAGGTTCCAAGATTACCACTCTACTGCACCTGGAGATACCGTCCAGGTCTGCATTGTTAAGTTGCGTCTCACAAGCCTTTGGCAAACGTCTCTGGTGAAGACGTGCGAAACTCACTCTGCAGGCAGTGTGGAACTGTGAGGGACTGAGGGTGAGCTCAACTCTCAGAAGTAAGATGCTTTTGGACAAGGCGTTCAGCTACCTTCTCACATATGGAACTTAGTATGTAGCACCAGTCTACCACAGGAATTACTAGGAAATCGCTGGATTGAGCTTGGAGGCACTAGTCTTGTGTGCCTGGAGACTCCAATTACCTCTCCCAACACTTCCGTCACGCAGCAGGTCTAGGCCTTTTCGAAGCGAAGGGTACCTGCAGGCAGGATGTGGAGGTACAGGCCATAAGCTCAACTCTCAGAAGTGTGTATGCATGGGAGACAGATGTCTGCTACCCACTCGGGCATGGGAGTTGGAACCTAGCTACACTCTGATTGAAGAAGGCCATTGGAAAACGCTGTATTCAACTCACATACACGTGAGTTCAGGCCCAATGCTTACACATGCTATTCCCCCAACCTCTCCCAGCACCTAACATAAGGATGTTAGCAGCTACGTCTACAGTCAGGCAGGATGCGGGAGGGTTGTGCCTGACCTCAGCTCTCACAGGGAAGCAGGCCTAGAAGCCAGCTCTCAACTAGCTGCGTTCTTATCGCAGTGAGAAGGTAGCAGTATTCTGAGTCAGTAGGTTCCAAGATTACCACTCTACTGCACCTGGAGATACCGTCCAGGTCTGCATTGTTAAGTTGCGTCTCACAAGCCTTTGGCAAACGTCTCTGGTGAAGACGTGCGAAACTCACTCTGCAGGCAGTGTGGAACTGTGAGGGACTGAGGGTGAGCTCAACTCTCAGAAGTAAGATGCTTTTGGACAAGGCGTTCAGCTACCTTCTCACATATGGAACTTAGTATGTAGCACCAGTCTACCACAGGAATTACTAGGAAATCGCTGGATTGAGCTTGGAGGCACTAGTCTTGTGTGCCTGGAGACTCCAATTACCTCTCCCAACACTTCCGTCACGCAGCAGGTCTAGGCCTTTTCGAAGCGAAGGGTACCTGCAGGGAGGATGCGGAGGTACAGGCCAAAAGTTCAATTCTCAGAAGTGTGTATGCATGAGAGGCAGATGTCTGCTACCCACTCGTTCATGGAAGTTGGAACCTAGCTACACTCTGATTGAAGAAGGCCATTGGAAAACGCTGTATTCAACTCAGATACACGTGAGTTCAGGCCCAATGCTTACACATGCTATTCCCCCAACCTCTCCCAGCACCTAACATAAGGATGTTAGCAGCTACGTCTACAGTCAGGCAGGATGCGGGAGGGTTCTGCCCTGACCTCAGCTCTCACAGGGAAGCATGCCTAGAAGCCAGCTCTCACCTAGCTGCGTTCTTATGGCAGTGAGAAGGTAGCAGTATTCTGAGTCAGGAGGTTCCAAGATTACCACTCTACTGCACCTGGAGATACCGTCCAGGTCTGCATTGTTAAGTTGCGTCTCACAAGCCTTTGGCAAACGTCTCTGGTGAAGACGTGCGAAACTCACTCTGCAGGCAGTGTGGAACTGTGAGGGACTGAGGGTGAGCTCAACTCTCAGAAGTAAGATGCTTTTGGACAAGGCGTTCAGCTACCTTCTCACATATGGAACTTAGTATGTAGCACCAGTCTACCACAGGAATTACTAGGAAATCGCTGGATTGAGCTTGGAGGCACTAGTCTTGTGTGCCTGGAGACTCCAATTACCTCTCCCAACACTTCCGTCACGCAGCAGGCTTAGGCCTTTTAGAAGCGAAGGGTACCTGCAGGCAGGATGTGGAGGTACAGGCCATAAGCTCAACTCTCAGAAGTGTGTATGCATGGGAGGCAGATGTCTGCTACCCACTCGGGCATGGGAGTTGGAACCTAGCTACACTCTGATTGAAGAAGGCCATTGGAAAACGCTGTATTCAACTCAGATACACGTGAGTTCAGGCCCAATGCTTACACATGCTATTCCCCCAACCTCTCCCAGCACCTAACATAAGGATGTTAGCAGCTACCTCTACAGTCAGGCAGGATGCGGGAGGGTTCTGCCCTGACCTCAGCTCTCACAGGGAAGCATGCCTAGAAGCCAGCTCTCACCTAGCTGCGTTCTTATGGCAGTGAGAAGGTAGCAGTATTCTGAGTCAGGAGGTTCCAAGATTACCACTCTACTGCACCTGGAGATACCGTCCAGGTCTGCATTGTTAAGTTGCGTCTCACAAGCCTTTGGCAAACGTCTCTGGTGAAGACGTGCGAAACTCACTCTGCAGGCAGTGTGGAACTGTGAGGGACTGAGGGTGAGCTCAACTCTCAGAAGTAAGATGCTTTTGGACAAGGCGTTCAGCTACCTTCTCACATATGGAACTTAGTATGTAGCACCAGTCTACCACAGGAATTACTAGGAAATCGCTGGATTGAGCTTGGAGGCACTAGTCTTGTGTGCCTGGACTCCAATTACCTCTCCCAACACTTCCGTCACGCAGCAGGTCTAGGCCTTTTAGAAGCGAAGGGTAGCTGCAGGCAGGATGTGGAGGTACAGGCCGTAAGCTCAACTCTCAGAAGGTAAAGCATGGGAGGCAGATGTCTGCTACCCACTAGGACATGGGAGTTGGAACATAGCTACACTCTGATTGAAGAAGGCCGTTGGAAAACGCTGTATTCAACTCAGATACACGTGAGTTCAGGCCCAATGCTGACACATGCTATTCCCCAACCTCTCCCAGCACCTAACATAAGGATGTTAGCAGCTATGTCTACACTCAGGCAGGATGCGGGAGGGTTCTGCCCTGACCTCAGCTCTCACAGGGAAGCATGCCTAGAAGCCAGCTCTCACCTAGCTGCGTTCTTATGGCAGTGAGAAGGTAGCAGTATTCTGAGTCAGGAGGTTCCAAGATTACCACTCTACTGCACCTGGAGATACCGTCCAGGTCTGCATTGTTAAGTTGCGTCTCACAAGCCTTTGGCAAACGTCTCTGGTGAAGACGTGCGAAACTCACTCTGCAGGCAGTGTGGAACTGTGAGGGACTGAGGGTGAGCTCAACTCTCAGAAGTAAGATGCTTTTGGACAAGGCGTTCAGCTACCTTCTCACATATGGAACTTAGTATGTAGCACCAGTCTACCACAGGAATTACTAGGAAATCGCTGGATTGAGCTTGGAGGCACTAGTCTTGTGTGCCTGGAGACTCCAATTACCTCTCCCACCACTTCCGTCACGCAGCAGGCTTAGGCCTTTTCGAAGCGAGGGGTATCTGCAGGCGGGATGTGGAGGTACAGGCCGTAAGCTCGACTCTCAGAAGTAAGCATGGGAGGCAGTTGTCTGCAAGCCACTAGTACATGGGAGTTGGAACCTAGCTACACTCTGATTGAAGAAGGCCATTGGAAAACGCTGTATTCAACTCACATACACGTGAGTTCAGGCCCAATGCTTACACATGCTATTCCCCCAACCTCTCCCAGCACCTAACATAAGGATGTTAGCAGCTACGTCTACAGTCAGGCAGGATGCGGGAGGGTTCTGCCCTGACCTCAGCTCTCACAGGGAAGCATGCCTAGAAGCCAGCTCACACCTAGCTGCGTTCTTATGGCAGTGAGAAGGTAGCAGTATTCTGAGTCAGGAGGTTCCAAGATTACCACTCTACTGCACCTGGAGATACCGCCCAGGTCTGCATTGTTAAGTTGCGTCTCACAAGCCTTTGGCAAACGTCTCTGGTGAAGACGTGCGAAACTCACTCTGCAGGCAGTGTGGAACTGTGAGGGACTGAGGGTGAGCTCAACTCTCAGAAGTAAGATGCTTTTGGACAAGGCGTTCAGCTACCTTCTCACATATGGAACTTAGTATGTAGCACCAGTCTACCACAGGAATTACTAGGAAATCGCTGGATTGAGCTTGGAGGCACTAGTCTTGTGTGCCTGGAGACTCCAATTACCTCTCCCAACACTTCCGTCAGGAAGCAGGCTAGGCCTTTTAGAAGCGAAGGGTACCTGCAGGCAGGATGTGGAGGTACAGGCCATAAGCTCAACTCTCAGAAGTGTGTATGCATGGGAGGCAGATGTCTGCTACCCACTCGGACATGGGAGTTGGAACCTAGCTACACTCTGATTGAAGAAGGCCATTGGAAAACGCTGTATTCAACTCAGATACACGTGAGTTCAGGCCCAATGCTTACACATGCTATTCCCCCAACCTCTCCCAGCACCTAACATAAGGATGTTAGCAGCTACGTCTACACTCAGGCAGGATGCGGGAGGGTTCTGCCCTGACCTCAGCTCTCACAGGGAAGCATGCCTAGAAGCCAGCTCTCACCTAGCTGCGTTCTTATGGCAGTGAGAAGGTAGCAGTATTCTGAGTCAGGAGGTTCCAAGATTACCACTCTACTGCACCTGGAGATACCGTCCTAGTCTGCATTGTTAAGTTGCGTCTCACAAGCCTTTGGCAAACGTCTCTGGTGAAGACGTGCGAAACTCACTCTGCAGGCAGTGTGGAACTGTGAGGGACTGAGGGTGAGCTCAACTCTCAGAAGTAAGATGCTTTTGGACAAGGCGTTCAGCTACCTTCTCACATATGGAACTTAGTATGTAGCACCAGTCTACCACAGGAATTATAGGAAATAGCTGGATTAAGCTTGGAGGCACTAGTCTTGTGTGTCTTGAGACTCCGTTTACCTCTCCTAACACTTCCGTCACTCAGCAGTAATAGGAATTTTAGAAGCGAATGGTACCTGCAGGCACGATGTGGAGGTACAGGCCATAAGCTCAACTCTCAGAAGCGTGTATGCATGGGATGCAGATGTCTGCTCCCCACTCGGACATGGGAGTTGGTACCTAGATACACTCTGATTGATTGAAGAAGGCCATTGGAAAACGCTGTATTCAACTCAGATACACGTGAGTTCAGCCCCAATGCTGACACATGCTATTCCCCCAACGTCACCCAGCACCTAACATAAGGATGTTAGCAGCTATGTCTACACTCAGGCAGGATGCTGGAGGGTTCTGCGATGACTTCACCTCTCACAGGGAAGCATGCCTAGAAGCCAGCTCTCAACTAGCTGCGTTCTCATGGCAGTGAGAAGGTAGCAGTATTCTGAGTCACGAGTTTCCAAGATTACCACTCTACTGCACCAGGAGATACCGTCCAGGTGTGCATTGTAAAGTTGCGTCTCACAAGCCTTGGCAAACGTCTCTGGTGAAGACGTGCGAAACTCACTCTGCAGGCAGGGTGGAACTGTGAGGGACTGAGGGTAAGCTCAACTCTCAGAAGTAAGATGCTTTTGGACAAGGCGTTCAGCTACCTTCTCACATATGGAACTTAGTATGTAGCACCAGTCTACCACAGGAATTACTAGGAAATCGCTGGATTTAGATGGAGGCACTAGTCTTGTGTGCGTTTAGACTCCAATTACCTCTCCCAACTCTTCCGTCAGGCAGCAGGCTTAGGCCTTTTTGAAGCGAAGGGTACCTGCAGGCAGGATGTGGAGGTACAGGCCATAAGCTCAACTCCAAGAAGTGTGTATGCATGGGATGTAGATATCTGCTCCCCACTCGGACATGGGAGTTGGAACCTAGCTACACTCGGAATGAAGAAGGCCATTGGGGGATCCCTGGGTGGCGCAGCGGTTTGGCGCCTGCCTTTGGCCCAGGGCGCGATCCTGGAGACCCGGGATCGAATCCCACGTCGGGCTCCCGGTGCATGGAGCGTGCTTCTCCCTCTGCCTGTGTCTCTGCCTCATTCTCTCTCTCTCTCTCTATCACAAATAAATAAAAATTGAAAAAAAACATTGAAGAAGAAGGCCATTGGAAAACGATGTTATCAACTCAGCTACACGTGAGTTCAGGCCCAATGCTGCAAATGCTATTCCCCCAACCTCTCCCAGCACCTAACATAAGGATGTTAGCAACTATGTCTACAAGCAGGCAGGATGCTGGAGGGTTCTGCCATGACCTCACCTCTCACAGGGAAGCATGCCTAGAAGCCTGCTCTCAACTAGCTGCGTTCTCATGGCAGTGAGAAGGTAGCAGTATTGAGAGTCAGGAGTTTCCAAGATTACCACTCTACTGCACCAGGAGATTCCGTCCAGGTCTGCATTGTAAAGTTGCGTCTCACAAGCCTTTGGCAAACGTCTCTGGTGAAGACGTGCGAAACTCACTCTGCAGGCAGTGTGGAACTGTGAGGAACTGACGGTGAGCTCAACTCTCAGAAGTAAGATGCTTTTGGACAAGGCGTTCAGCTACCTTCTCACATATGGAACTTAGTATGTAGCACCAGTCAACCACAGGAATTACTAGGAAATCGCTGGATTGAGCTTGGGGGCACTAGTCTTGTATGCCTAGAGACTCCAATTACCTCTCCCAACACTTCCGTCACGCAGCAGGCTTAGGCCTTTTCGAAGCGAAGGGTACCTGCAGGCAGGATGTGGAGGTACAGGCCGTAATCTCAACTCTCAGAAGTAAGCATGGGAGGCATATGTCTGCAACCCACTAGTACATGGGAATTGGAACCTAGCTACACCCTGATTGAAGAAGGCCATTGGAAAACGCTGTATTCAACTCAGATACACGTGAGTTCAGGCCCAATGCTGACACATGCTATTCCCCCAACGTCTCCCAGCACCTAACATAAGGATGTTAGCAGCTATGTCTACACTCAGGCAGGATGCGGGAGCGTTCTGCCCTAACCTCAGCTCTCACAGGGAAGCATGCCTAGAAGCCAGCTCTCACCTAGCTGCGTTCCAATGGCAGTGAGAACGTAGCAGTATTCTGAGTCAGGAGGTTCCAAGATTACCACACTTCTGCACCTAGAGATACCGTCCTTGTCTGCATTGTTAAGTTGCGTCTCACAAGCTTTTGTTTTTGATTTTTTTTTAAATTTTTTTATTTATTATTTATGATAGTCACAGAGAGAGAGAGAGAGAGAGAGAAGAGGCACAGAGACATAGGCAGAGGGAGAAGCAGGCTCCATGCACCGGGAGCCTGATGTGGGATTCGATCCCGGGTCTCCAGGATCGCGCCCTGGGCCAAAGGCAGGCGCCAAACCGCTGCGCCACCCAGGGATCCCATGTCTCACAAGCTTTTGGAAAACGTCTCTGGTGAAGACGTGCGAAACTCACTCTGCAGGCAGTGTGGAACTGTGAGGGACTGATGGTGAGCTCAACTCTCAGAAGTAAGATGCTTTTGGACAATGCGTTCAGCTACCTTCTCACATATGGAACTTAGTATGTAGCACCAGTTTACCACAGGAATTACTAGGAAATCGCTGGATTTAGATTGGAGGCACTAGTCTTGTGTGCCTGGAGACTCCAATTACCTCTCCCAACACTTCCGTCACGCAGCAGGCTTAAGCCTTTTTGAAGCGAAAGGTACCTGCAGGGAGGATGTGGAGGTAGGCCATAAGCTCAACTCTCAGAAGTGTGTATGCATGGGAGGCAGATGTCTGGTACCCACTCGGACATGGGAGTTGGAACCTAGCTACACTCTGATTGAAGAAGGACATTGGAAAATGCTGTATTCAACTCAGATACACGTGAATTCAGGCCCAAAGCTGACACATGCTATTCCCCAACCTCTCCCAGCACCTAACATAAGGATGTTAGCAACTATGTCTACACTCAGGCAGGATGCGGGAGGGTTCTGCCCTGACCTCAGCTCTCACAGGGAAGCATGCCTAGAAGCCAGCTCTCACCTAGCTGCGTTCTTATGGCAGTGAGAAAGTAGCAGTATTCTGAGTCAGGAGGTTCCAAGATTACCACTCTCCTGCACCTGGAGATACCGTCCTTGTCTGCATTGTTAACTTGCGTCTCACAAGCGTTTGGCAAACGTCTCTGGTGAAGACGTGCGAAACTCACTCTGCAGGCAGTGTGGAACTGTGAGGGACTGAGGGTGAGCTCAACTCTCAGAAGTAAGATGCTTTTGGACAAGGCGTTCAGCTACCTTCTCACATATCAACTTAGTATGTAGCACCAGTCTACCACAGGAATTACTAGGAAATCGCTGGATTGAGCTTGGAGGCACTAGTCTTGTGTGCCTCGAGACTCCAATTACCTCTCCCAACACTTCCGTCACGCAGAAGGTCTAGGCCTTCAGACGCGAAGGGTATCTTCAAGCACTATGTGGAGGTACAGGACGTAAGCTCAACTCTCAGAAGTTAGCATGGGAGGCAGATGTCTGCAACCCACTAGTACATGGGAGTTGGAACCTAGCTGCACTCTGATTGAAGAAGGCCGTTGGAAAACGGTGTATTCAACTCAGATACACGTTAGTTCAGGCCCAATGCTGACACATGCTCTTCCCCCAACCTCTCCCAGCACCTAATATAAGGATGTTGGCAGCTATGTCTACACTGACACAGGATGCGGGAGGGTTCTTCCCTGACCTCAGCTCTCACAGGGAAGCATGCCTAGAAGCCAGCTCTCACCTAGCTGCGTTCTTATCAGCAGTGAGAAGGTAGCAGTATTCTGAGTCAGGAGGTTACCAAGATTACCACTCTACTGCACCTGGAGATACCCGTCCAGGTCTGCATTGTTAACTTGCGTCTCAGAAGCCTCTGGCAATCGTCTCTGGTGAAGACGTCCGAATCTCACTCTGGAGTCAGTGTGCAAAAGTGAGGGACTGAGGCTGAGCTCAACTCTCAGAAGTAAGTTGCTTTTGGACAAGGCGTTCAGCTACCTTCTCACATATGGAACCTAGTATGTAGCACCAGTCTACCAGAGGAATTACTAGGAAATCGCTGGAATTAGATTGGAGGAACTAGTCTTGTGTGCCTGGAGACTCCAATTACCTCTGCCAACACTTCCGTCACGCAGCAGGCTTAGGCCTTTTCGAAGCGAAGTGTACCTCCAGGCAGGATGTGGAGGTACAGGCCGTAATCTCAACTCTCAGAAGTAAGCATGGGAGGCAGATGTCTGCAACCCACTAGTACATGGGAGTTGGAACCTAGTTACACTCTGATTGAAGAAGGCCGTTGTAAAACGCTGTATTCAACTCAGATACACGTGAGTTCAGCCCCAATGCTGACACATGCTATTCCCCCAACCTCTCCCAGCACCTAACATAAGGATGTTAGCATCTATGTCTACACTCATGCAGGATGCGGGAGGGTTCTGCCCTGACCTCAGCTCTCACAGGGACGCATGCCTAGAAGCCAGCTCTCACCTAGCAGCGTTCTTATGGCAGTGATAAGGTAGCAGTATTCAATGTCAGGAGGTTCCAAGATTACCACTGTATTGCACCTGGAGATACCATCCTTGTCTGCATTGTTAAGTTGCGTCTCTCAAGCCTTTGGCAAACGTCTCTGGTGAAGTCGTGCGAAACTCACTCTGCAGGCAGTGTGGAACTGTGAGGGACTGAGGGTAAGCTCAACTCTCAGAAGTAAGATGCTTTTGGACAAGACGTTCAGCCACCTTCTCACATATGGAACTTAGTATGTAGCACCAGTCTACCACAGGAATTACTAGGAAATCGCTGGATTGAGCTTGGAGGCACTAGTCTTGTGTGCCTGGAGACTCTAATTACCTCTCCTAAAACTTCCGTCACTCAGCAGTCCTAGGCCTTTTAGAAGCGAAGATACCTGCAGGCACGATGTGGAGGTACAGGCCATATGCTCAACTCTCAGAAGCGTGTATGCATGGGATGCAGATTTCTGCTACCCACTCGGACATGGGAGTTGCAACCTAGCTACACTCTGATTGAAGAAGGCCATTGGAAAACGCTGTATTCAACTCAGATACACGTGAGTTCAGGCCCAATGCTTACACATGCTATTCTCCAAACCTCTCCCAGCACCTAACATAAGGATGTTAGCAGCTACGTCTACAGTCAGGCAGGATGCGGGAGTGTTCTGCACTGAACTCAGCTCTCACAGAGAAGCATGCCTAGAAGCCAGCTCTCAACTAGCTGCGTTCTTATGGCAGTGTGAAAGTAGCAGTATTGTGAGTAGGAGGTTCCAAGCTTACCACTCTACTGCACCTGGAGATACCGTCCGGTTGGCACGTTAAGTTGCGTCTCACAAGCGTTTGGCTAACGACTCTGGTGAAGACGTGCGAAACTCACTCTGCAGGCAGTGTGGAACGGTGAGGGACTGAGGGTGAGCTCAACTCTCAGAAGTAAGATGCTTTTGGACAAGGCGTTCAGCTACCTTCTCACATATGGAACTTAGTATGTATACCAGTCTACCACAGGAATTACTAGGAACTCGCTGGATTGAGCTTGGAGGCACTAGTCTTGTGTGCCTGGAGACTTCAATTACCTCTGCCAACACTTCCGTCATGCAGCGGGTCTAGGCCTTTTAGAAGCGAAGGGTATCTGCAAGCGGGATGTGGAGGTACAGGCCGTAAGCTCAACCCTCAGAAGTAAGCATGGGAGGCAGATGTCTGCAACCCACTAGTATATGGGAGTTGGAACCTGGCTACACTCTGATTGAAGAAGGCCGTTGGAAAACCCTGTATTCAACTCAGATACACGTGAGTTCAGGCCCAATGCTGACACATGCTTTTCCCCCAACCTCTCCCAGCACCTAACATAAGGATGTTAGCAGCTATGTCTACACTCAGACCGGATGCGGGAGGGTTGTGCCCTGACCTCAGCTCTCACAGGGAAGCATGCCTCGAAGCCATCTCTCACCTAGCTGCGTTCTTATGGCAGTGAGAAAGTATCAGTATTGTGAGTCAGGAGGTTCCAAGATTACCACTCTACTGCACTTGGAGATACCCTCCAGGTCTGCATTGTTAAGTTGCGTCTCACAAGCCTTTGGCAAACATCTCTGGTGAAGACGTGCGAAACTCACTCTCCAGGCGGTGTGGAACTCTGAGGGACTGAGGGTGAGCTCAACTCTCAGAAGTAAGATGCTTTTGGACAAGGCGTTCAACTACCTTCTCACATATGCAACTTAGTATGTAGCACCCGTCTACCACAGGAATTACTAGGAAATCGCTGGATTGAACTTGGAGGCACTAGTGTTGTGTGCCGGGAGATTCCAATTACCTCTCCCAACACTTCCGTCAAGCAGCGAGCCTAGGCCTTTTAGAAGCGAAGTGTACCAGCAGGCTGGATGTGGAGGTACAGGCCATAAGCTCAACTCTCAGAAGTGTGTATTCATTGGAGGCAGATGTCTGCTACCCACTCGTACATGCGAGTTGGAACCTAGCTACACTCTGATTGAAGAAGGTCTTTGGAAATCGCTGTATTCAACCCAGATACACGTAAGGTCAGGAACAACGATTCCACATGAGAATTGGAGCCAGAACATATAGACATCTAACTCTGGGAAACGAACTAGGGGTGGTAGAATGGTAGGAGGGCGGGTGGTGGGGAGAATTGTTATCGACACTGAGGGGGGCACTTGACGTGATGAGCACTGGGTGTTATTATGTATGTTGGTAAATTGAACACAAATAAAAACTTAATTTATTAAAAAAAGATTCATGGAAACTAATGAGAATGAAGATACAACCGTTCAAAATCTTTGGAATGCAGCACAAGCAGTCCTAAGGGGGAAATACATCACAATAGAAGCCTCCATTCAAAAACTGAAAAGAACTCGAATACAAAGGTAACCTTACACATAAACTAGCTAGGGAAAAAAACAGCAGATAGATCCTACACCCAGCAGAGGAAGAGAGTTATTTAAGATTCGAGCAGAACTCAACGAAATCGAGACCAGAAGAACTGTAGAACAGATCAACAAAACCAGGAGTTGGTTCTTTGAACGAATTAATAAGATACATAAACCATTAGCCAGCCTTATTAAACAGAAGAGAGAGAAGATTCAAATTAATAATATCATGAATAAGAAAGGAGAGATCACTACCAACACCAAGGAAATACAAATGATTTTAAAAACATATTATGAACAGCCATATGCCAACAAATTAGGCAATCTAGAAGAAAGGAATGGACGCATTCCTGGAAAGCCAGAAACTACCAAAACTGGAAGAGGAAGAAATAGAAAACCTGAACAGGCCAATAAGCAGAGAGGAAATTCAAGCAGTCATCCAAAACCTCCCAAGACACAAAAGACCAGGGCCAGATGGCTTCCCAGGGGAATTCTATCAAACGTTTAAAGAAGAAACCATACCTATCCTACTAAAGCTGTTTGGAAAGATAGAAAGAGATGGAGTACTTCCAAATTCGTTCCATGAGGCCAGCATCACCTTAATTCCAAAACCAGACAAAGACCCCACCAAAAAGGAGAATACAGACCAATATCCCTGATGAGCATGGATGCAAAAATTCTCAACAAGATACTAGCCAATAGGATCCAACAGTACATTAAGAAAATTATTCACATGAACGAGTAGGATTTATCCCAGGGACACAAGGCTGGTTCAACACTAGTCAAACAATCAATGTGATTCATCATATCACCAAGAGAAAAACCAAGAAGCATATGATCCTCTCATTAGATGCAAAGAATACATTTGACAAAATAGAGCATTCATCGCTGATCGAAACCCTTCAGAGCATAGGGATAGCGGGAACATTCCTCGACATCTTAAAAGCCATCTACGAAAAGCCCACAACTAATATCATTCTCAATGGGGAAGCACTGGGAGCCTTTCCCCTAAGATAAGGAACAAGACAGGGATGCCCACTCTCACCACTCCTATTCAAAATAGTACTGGAAGTCCTAGCCTCAGCAATCAGACAAAAAAAGACATTAAAGGCATTCAAATTGGCTAAAAAGTAGTCAAACTCTCCCTCTTCACCGATGACATGATACTCTACCTAGAAAACCCAAAAGCCTCCACGCCAAGATTGCTAGAACACATACAGCAATTTGGTAGCATTGCAGGATACACAACCAATGCCCAGAAATCAATGGCATTTCTATACACAAACAATGAGGCTGAAGAAAGAGAAATTAAGGAGTCAATCTCATTTAGAATTGCACCCAGAAGGATAAGATACCTAGGAATAAACCTAACCAAGGAGGTAAAGGATCTCAACCCTAAACACTATAGAACGCTTCTGAAAGAAATTGAGGAAGACACAAAGAGATCGAAATATATACCATGCTCATGGATTGGCAGAATTAATATTGTGAAAATGTCATGTTACGCAGGGCAATGTACACGTTTAATGCAATCCCTGTCAAAATACTATGGAGTTTTCAGAGAGTTAGAACAAATTATTTCAAGATTTGTGTGGAATTAGAGAAGACCCCGAATAGCCAGGGGAATTTTAAAAAAGGAAACCATATCTGGGGACATCACAATGGCAGATTTCAGGATGTATTAAAAGTTGTGGTCATCAAGACAGTGTGGAACTGGCACAAAAACAGACTCATAGATCAATGGAACAGAATAGAGAACACAGAAGTGGACCTAGAACTTTATGGTCAACTAATATTCGATAAAAGAGGAAAGACTATCCATTGGAAGAAAGACAATCTCTTCAATAGATGGTGGTAAGAAAATTGGACATCCACATGCAGAAGAATGAAACTAGACCACTCTCTTTCACCATACACAAAGATAAACTCAAAATGGATGAAAGATCTAAATGTGAGACAAGAGTCCATCAAAACCCTAGAGGAGAACACAGGCAACACCCTTTTTGAACTCGGCCTCAGTAAATTCTTGCAAGATTCATCCACAAAGGCAAAAGAAACAAAAGCAAAAATGAGCTATTGTGACTTCATCAAGATAAGAAGCTTTTGCACAGCAAAAATATAGTCAACAAAACTAAAAGACAACCTACAGAATGGGAGAAGATATTTACAAATGACGTATCAGATAAAGGGCTAGTTTCCTAGATCTATAAAAACTTCTTAAAATCAACACCAAAGAAACAAACAATCCAATCATGAAATGGGCAAAAGACATGAATGGAAATCTCACAGACAAAGACATAGACATGGCCAACATGCACATGAGAAAATGCTGTGCATCACTTGCCTCAGGGAAATACAAATCAAAACCACAATGAGATACCACCTCACACCAGTGAGCATGGGGAAAATGAACAAGGTAGGAAACCACAAATGTTGGAGAGGATGCGGAGAAAAGGGAACCCTCTTACACTGTTGGTGGCAATGTGATCTGGTGCAGCCACTCTGGAAAACTGTGTGGAGGTTCCTCAAAGAGTTAAAAATAGACCTGCCCTATGACCCAGCAATTGCACTGTTGGGGATTTACCCCAAATATTCAGATGCTATGAAATGCCGGGACACCTGCACCCCGATGTTTTTAGCAAGAATGTCCACAATACCGAAACTGTGGATGGAGCCATGGTGTCCATCGAAAGATGAATGGATAAAGAAGATGTGGTTTTTGTATACAATGGAATATTATTCAGCCATTAGAAACGACAAATACCCACCATTTGCTTCAACGTGGATGGAACTGGAGGGTATTATGCTGAGTGAAGTAAGTCAATCGGAGAAGGACAAACGTATGTTCTCATTCAATTGGTTAATATAAATAACAGTCAATGGGAATATAAGGGAATGGAGAAGAAACGTGTGGGAAATATCAGAAACGGAGACAGAAGATAAAGACTCCTAACTCTGAAAAAGGAACAAGGGATGCTGGAAGGGGAGGAGGGCAGGGGGTGCAGGTGAATGGGTGAAGGGCACTGAGGGGGTCCCTTGTCAGGATGAGCACTGGGTGTTATTCTGATTGTTGGTAAATTGAACACCAATAAAAAATAAATTTATTTTAAAAATAGTTCAAACAACTAAATATTTATGCTGCCAACATGGAAGTACATAAATATAGAAAGCAATTAACAACAAACGTACAGGAACTCACTGATAATAATACAATGACAGGGGATTTTAACACCCACTCACTTATGGCAATGGACCGATCGTCTAGCAGAAAATCAACAGGGGAACAATAGCCTTGACACACTGGACCACGGGGACTCAACAGATATAGTCTGAACATTTTAACCTAAAGCAGAATGCACATTACTTTCAAGTGCACATGGGACATTCTCCAGAACAGATCATATCATGGCCCACAAATCAGCCCTCAACAGGTACAACAGGTACAAGAAGGTTGATA
Organism: Canis lupus familiaris; assembly: GCF_011100685.1. Lineage (NCBI taxonomy): Eukaryota > Metazoa > Chordata > Mammalia > Carnivora > Canidae > Canis > Canis lupus. The sequence continues at coordinate 33,459 of NW_023331575.1, forward strand.
TCACACCCTGTACATTTTCGGACCATGACTCTATGAAACTCGAAGTCGACAGTAAGAAAAAAAATTGGACAGACCAAAAATACGTGGAGATTATGAACATCCTACTAGAGAATGAATGGAGCAACCAGGAAATTAAAGATCAAATTGAAAACAAATGAAAAAGAAAACGTTTCTCCAAATCTCTGGATGTTGCAAAGGCAATCCTAAGAGGGAAGTACATAGCAATACAGGCCTATCTCAAGAAACAAGAAGTCTCCAATACAAAACCTAACCCTACGCCCTATAGGCTGGAAAAGGAATAGCAAACAAAGCCTAAAGCCTACAGAAGAAGGGAAAAAAAAGATGAGAGAAGAAATAAAGAATGCAGAAAAAACAAAACAGTAAAATGGAATAAAGAAACTAAGAGCCGGTTCTTCAAAATAATTAATAAAATGGATCAAGCCTTAGCCAGCCTTATCAACGAGAAAAGAGAAAAGACCTAAATAAATAAAATCACAAATGAGAGAAGAGAGATCACAATCAACACCAGCAAAATTAGACAATTATAAGGGAATACTATGAAAGATGATATGCTAACAAACTGGGAGTCCTGGAAGAAATGACAAATCCCTAGAAATGTGCAAATGAGCAAAACTGAAATAGGAAGAAATAGAAAATATGAACACACCCATAACTAGCAAATAAATTGAATCAACAAGGCACCTGGGTGCCTCAGTGTTTGAGCATCTGCTTTGGCTCATGTCATGATCCTGGGGAAATCACATCCCACATCAGGCTCCCCCCATGCTGCCTCATTTTCCCTCTGCCTATAACTCTGACTCTCTGTGTCTCTCATGAATACATAAATAAAGGTGCAGCCACTGTGGAAAACAGTCTGGAGGGTCCTCGAGAAGTTAAAAATAGGGGATCCCTGGGTGCGCAGCGGTTTGGCGCCTGCCTTTGGCCCAGGGCGTGATCCTGGAGACCCGGGATCGAATCCCACATCGGGCTCCCAGTGCATGTAGCCTGCTTTCTCCCTCTGCCTGTGTCTCTGCCTCTCCCTCTGTGACTATCACAAAATTTTTTTAAAAAAATAGTTAAAATAGAGCTACCCTACTATTCCAAAATTGCACAGCTAGTATTACCCCGAGGATACAAAAGTAGTTTAGTAGATTTGAAGAGGAACACGCAGCCCAGTGTTGGTAGAAGCATTATCAACAACAGCAAAACTGTGTATACAGCCCAGATGTCCATCGACAGATGAATGGGCCAAGACGATGTGGTAAATATACACACTGAGACATCACTCGGTCATCAGGAGGGATGAAATGAAGCCATTTACAATGACGTGGGAGAAGTGGAAGAGACTTATGCTAAATGAACTCAGTCAGAGAAAGATAGATACCAAATACCATACAATGGCATTCACATGTGAATTTTAAGAAACCAAACAACTGGCAAAGGGGCAGAGGGGGGGATGAGAGAAGCAAACCAAAAAAAACACACTCATAGTCACAGAGAATAAACTAATAAATACCAGAGGAAGGTGGGGGGATGGGGAATCAGGGATGGGGATAGTGGAGGTCACCTCTTGACCCAGTAACAGGCGTTGTATTCAAGGATTTGAATCACTAGTGGTAAACCTGAAACTATATATACTGTGTTTAAAGAGGAATTCAAGTAAAACTTTAAATAATAATTAATAGTATAGAGTAACATGTGCACACAAGAGATAAAATTCAGAAAGGCAACTGAAAATCAACAGTCTTTAGAGCCACAAATCCCCTCCTTAGCTCAGCTCAGGAGAAGCCTGCCATGCCTATTCTCACCCCAGCAGAAGCCTGGATTTTGTTCTCTGGGGAGGCCACTTTACTTGGTGGAGTCAGGCTATCTTTGAACCTAAAACCTAAAATAGAGGGCATAAAACTAAAACTGCCCAAGATGCTAGGAGTCCCAGTGCAGGCACATGCCAAGACACAAACTCTAACCATACACAGACATAACCCTAACCATACACTTAAGCCTAATGTTAAGGTAATCCTTAACAAGAATATCACTAATCAAAAACCAAACACAACCCCAAGACCGAAACACATTCACTGAACCTTCCTGCCAACCCTCACCCTAACTCTAAACCTATTCTAAACCCTTAACCTGACCCTTACCTAAATCTAACCCTAACCCTAACCTCTAACCCTAACCTTATCTTAATGTACTCAATTCCTAATCCTAACCTTAACCTGTACACTAACCCTAACCCTATAATACCAATAGTATCTCATACCCCAAACTGTACACTAACCTGTACCCTAAAACTAATCCTAACCCACTGCCTAACCCTCTCTTACCCTTTTCCAAAACCGTACCCTGACCTGACCTGACCCTAACCCTAACCCCTAAACAAACACTAACTAACCCTAGCCCTAACCCCTATCCTAAACCTAACCCTCACCCTACCCTAAACCTAGCCCTAACTTTAACTCTAACCCCTAACCCTAAACTACCCTAACTCACACCCTAACCCTAACCCTAACGCAAATCTAGCCCAACCCTAACTCTAACCATAACCCAACCCAACTCCTAACCTCCTGCCATAATCCCTAAAGTCTAAACCCTAACCCTAACTCTAACTCCTGTCCCTAACCCAAACCCCCATTGTAACTCCTAACCACTGACCTTACCCTTATCCCTCATCCTAACCTCTAATCCATAACCATAAGCATAATACTAACCCCTAACATGTAACCTAACCTAACCACAAACTGCCTCCCCTCCCCCTGACGTACCATTCTTCTACCCATTCACTTACCCTATGGTTTTGAGGAGTCCCTTCTGACATGGACGAGGCCCCAACGGCGCCTCCAGTGTCCTCCAGGGGTCCTGAGGACGCCGGGCTCCTGTGAGTGCGGACGTGGCCCACTGTTCCAGAGTCATAGTCAGCGGGTCCTGAGTACGAGGTCTCCTGTCACTGTGGAGTATGCCTCACATCCTTGGAAGCCTCACAGCAGGTTCTCAGGAGGCCGGGGCTCCTGTCAGCCTGGACATGGCCCATGTCCCCTGAAAACTCACCGCAGTCCTGAGGAGGCTGTGGTTCCTGTCAGCCTAGACGCAGCCCCATGTGTCCCGAAGCCAGAGTGCAGGTCCTGAGGAGGACGGGGGTCCTCTCAGTCTTGACGTGGCCCCAGAATTTCCTCAGCCTCACCATAAGACCTGAGGAGGCTGGGGGCTCCTGTCAGAATGGAAATAGCCCCAAATCATCCCAATTGTTCACATGTGTCCTGAGGAGGCCAGAGACTCCTGTCAGTGTGGATTCGGCATCCACATTTTTCTTAGGCCTCACCACAGGCTCTGACAAGGCTGGGGTCTTCTGTCCGCATGGACATCCCAATATTTCCCGAAGTCTACACCGGGGTCCTGAGGACATCAGCGTCCGGTTGTGTGGACATGGCCCCATGTCCTCCCGAAGCGTCACCGCAGGTTCTGAGCTGGCCGGGGCTCCTGTCACTGTGGATGCAGCCCCCAGCTTCCAGAAGACTCAACTTATGTCCTGAGGGGCCCGTTAGCTCCTGCCAGAGTGTCGCGGCCCACAGTTTCAGAAGCCTCCCCGGTGTCCTGAGGTGGCCCAGGGGCTCCTGTCAGCGTGGATGCGGGCCCACATCTTACTGAAGCCTCCCACAGGTCCTGAGGCAGCCAGGAGCTCCTGTCAGGGTGGGTGCGGGCCAACTATTTCCTGAAGCCTCCCGGGAGGTCCTGAAGTGGTCCAGGGGCTCCTGTCAGGATGGATGTGGCCCACATCTTCTGAAGCTTCACCGTGTGTCTGAGGGACGGGACTCCTGTCAGCCGTGAACCTGCAATATCCCCCTGAAGACTCCCCACATTCTTGAGTAGGCTGTGGCTCATCAGCGTGGATGTGTCCCCCGTCTTCCTCAGGCTCCCCAGCACAGGCTGGCTCCTGTTACGAGGCAGA
>NW_023331576.1:0-37373 GCF_011100685.1 Canis lupus familiaris
CTTACCCTGACATGGTGACTCTGGTCCCCATCTGGATATCACCATAATCGGGTGACTCTGTTCTCCCTCTGGGACTCACCTGGAGCTGGGACACTGGTCCTCAACTGGGCACAACTGGACCTGGTGAATCTACTCCTCACTTAGGTCTCGTCTGGACCTTGTGACTCTTTTCCCACCTGGCATCAATGGGACATGGTTACTCTGTTCCCACTGGGACTCACCTGGACATGATAACTTTGCTCCACACTTTGGCCTCAACTGTCCTGATGACTCTGATCCCCCCACCTAGGCCTCAAACTGAACCTGGTGACTGTGGTCCCCACCTGGGTCACACCTGGACCTGGTGACTGTGGTCCCCACATGGGTCTCTCCTGGACCTGGTGGTCTCGTTCCTACATGAACCACGCCTGGACCTGGTGACTCTGGCGTTCTTGTAGACTCACTTTTACTTGGTGAATCCGGTCCCCACTAGGGACTCACATGGATCTGGCGACTCTGGCCTGCAGGTTGGTCTCACCAGGACCTGGTGAGTGGGGTCACCTGGGCCTCACCCATACCTGGTGACTCAAGTCCCTACGTGGGCCTCTTGGACCTGGTGAATCTTGTCCTTACCTGGTCCTCTCCTAGACCCGGGACTCTGTCACCACCTGGGAATCACCGGACCGGGTGAATCTGGTCCCCATCTGGGCCTCACACAGTCCTGGTGACTTTGTTCCCTACCTGGACCTGATTGCTGTACACTTTCTTGGCCTCACCTGGACTGGTGAGTCTGATCCTATCTGCGTCACCCAGACCGGGTGACTCTTGTCCTCACCTGGGCATCATTGGTACCTGGTGACTCTGTACCACACCTGAGCCTCACCTGGATATGTTGACTCTGGAACCGCTCTGGGCCTCACCCTGACCTAGTGACTCTGGTCCCCATCTGGATGTCACATGACAAGGTGATTCTGGTACCCCCAAGGCCTCAAACAGATCTGGTGACTCTGGTCTTCAAAGGGGACTCACCTGTACCTAGTGAATATGCTCCATCTGGGCCTCATTTGGACCTGGTGACTCTGGTCCATACCTGGGCATCATGGGGATATGGTTCCACTGTATGGCATGCAGGTTGGCCTCACCTGGACCTGGTAAGTCTGGTCTCTACCTGGGCATCATCTGGATATGTTTCCACTGCATGGCATGCAGGTTGGCCTCACCTGGACTGGTAATTCTTCTCCCTACCTGGGCATCATTGGGATATGGTTCCACTGCATGGCCTGCAGTTGGCCTCACCTGGACCTGTGAGTGTTATTGCCACCTGGGCCTCACCCATACCTGGTGACTCAGGTCCCCATGTGGGCCTCTTGGACCTGGGATCTGGTCCTTACCTGGTCCTTTCCAGAACGGGGACTCTGGTCACCACCTGTGCCTCACCTGGACCTGGTGAATCTGGTACCCCTCTAGGCCTCAACAAGATCTGATGACTCTGATCCTATCTGCGCGTCACCCAGACCTGGTGACTCTGTTCCTCACCTGGGCATCATTGGGACCTGGTGACTCTGTTCCACACCAGAGCTTCACCTGGACATGATGACTCTGGAACCTCTCTGGGACCCCCAGATCTGGTGACCCTGGTCCTCAACTGGGCCTCACTTGGACCTAGTGAATATGCACCATCTGGGTCTCTTTTGGACCTGGTGAATCTGGTCCCTACCAGGGCATCATCGGGACATTGTTCCACTGCATGGCCTGCAGGTTGGCCTCACTTGGACCTGGTAAGTCTGGTCCCTACATGGTCATCAGGGACATGTTTCCTCTGCACGGCATGCAGGTTGACCTCACTGGACCTTGACAGTGGCGTTGCCACCTGGGCCTCACCTATGCCTGGTGACACAGGTCCCCACGTGGGCCTCACTTGGACCTGGTGAATCTTGTACTTCCTGGTCCTCACGCGAAACTGGTATCTGGTCACCACCTGGATATAACCTGGACCTTGTGTATCTGGTCCCATCTAGGACTCACCCAGTCCTGGTGACTTTGTTCCCCACCTGGACCTGATTTCTGTGGACTCCTTCTTGGCCGCACCTGGAACTGGTGACTCTGGTCCCCACCTGGACTCTCCCGGACCTGGTGACTTTCTTTCAAACATGGACCTACATGGATCTGGTGACTCTGGTACTCAGTTTGGCCTCACCTGGAACTGGCGTCTCTCGTCCCCACTTTGACCTAACTCACAACTGCTGAATCTAGCCAACTTAGGCTGCACCCAGATCTGGTGACTTTTGTCCCCAGCTATGCCTCAATTCGACCTAATGAATCTGGTCTCACGGGAGCCTCACCTGGACCTGGGACTCAGCTGGATAGAGTGGCTCTGGTTCCCGCAAGGGGCTCAGCTGACACTGCTGACTGTGGTCTTATTGTATGCCTCACCAGGACCTAGTGATTATGTTCGCCATCTGGGCCTGCATGGCCCTAGTGACTCTGGTCCTCACCCAGGCATCATTGGGACCTGGATACTCTATTCCACACCTGGGCCTCACTCTGACCAGGGACCTATGGACCCATTCTGGGCCTCAAACTAAACTGGTTACTCTGGTACCCCTCAGGGCCTCACCCTAACCTGGTGACTCTGGTCACCACTTTTGCTTCACATGGGCCTGGTGAATCTGGTCCTTAGCTGGTTCTCACCTGGAGTTGGTGACTGGTCTCCACCTGGGACTCATCTGGACTTGGTGAATACTGTTGCCATCTGCGCCTCACCTGGACCTTGTGACTGTGGTCCCACCTGGACCTCACCTGGATCTGGTGGCTCTGTTTCCCATATGGGGCTCTCCAGAACCTGGTTCCTGTGGTCTCCATCTGGCCTCACCTGGAACACAATGACTCTGATCCATATTTGGGCTCTCCTGGACCTGTTGACTCTTCCTTACATGGGCATCATTGGGACCTCGATACTCTCTTATAACTCGGCCTCACCTGGACCTGGTGACTTTGGTCCCACCCGGGCCTCACGTGGATGAGGTGACTGGTTCCACAGGGACCTCACCTGGACCTGGTGACTCAGATCCTCATATGGGCATCATGGGACCTGGTTCTCAGTTCCTCATTGGGGCCTCACCTGGACTTAGTGATTCTCGTCCCCTCAGGGCCTCACACTGACGTGGTGACTCTGGTCTCCACCTGGATATCACCAGAACCGGGTGACTCTGGTCCCCCTCTGGGACTCACCCGGAGATGGGGACACTGGTCCTCAACTGGCCCTCAATAGGACCTGGTGAATCTACTCCTCACTTAGGCATCGTCTGGACCTTGTGACTTTTTCCCACCTGGCATCAATGGGACATTGTTACTCTGTTCCCCACCTGGGCCTCACCTGGACATAGTAACTTTGCTCCACTCTTTGGCCTCAACTGCTCCTGAAGACTCTGGTCCCCCCACCTAGGCCTCAATCTGGACCTGTTGACTGTGGTCCCCACCTGGGTCTCCACCTGGACCTGGTGACTCTCGTTCCCACATGAACCACACCTGGCCCTAGTGACTGTGTGTTCTTGTAGACTCACATTACCTGGTGACTCCAGTCCCCACTAGGGCCTCACCTGGTTCTGGTGACTCTGGCCTGTAGGTTTCCTCACCTGGACCTGGTGAGTGGGGTTGCCACCTGGGCCTCACCCATACCTGGTGACAGGTCCCCACTTGGGCCTCCTGGACCTGGTGAATCTGGTAATTCTAGTCACCACCTGGGAATGCCCTGGACCTGGAGAATCTGGTCGCCATCGGGCCTCACCCAGTCCTGGTGACTTTGTTCCCCAACTGGACCTGATTGCTGTGGACTCCTTTTGGGCCTCACCTGGAACTGGTGACTCTGATCCTAACTGGGCCTCACCCAGATATGGTGACTCTGGTCCTCACCTGTGGACCACTATGACCTGGATACTCTGTTCCACACCTGAGCCTCACTGGACATGATGATTCTGGAACCTCTCTGGGCCTGTCCCTGACCTGGTGACTCTAGTCCCTACCTGGGCATCATTGAGACATGCTTACACTGCATGGCCTTCAGGGTGGCCTCACCTGGATGTGGTATCTCTCGTCCTTACCTGGGTATCATCGGGACATGGTTCCTCTGCATGGCCTGCGGGGTTGGCCTCACATGGACCTGGGGAGTTCCTTGCCACCGGGCCTCACAATACCTGGTGACTCCGGTCCCCATGTGGGCCTCATTTGGACCTGTTGAATCTGGTCCTTACCTGGTCGTCACCCGGAACTGGTAAGTCTATTCAACACCTGGATTAACTGGACCTGTGGAATCTGGTCCTATCTGTGGCCTCACCCAGTCCTGGGGACTTTGTTCCCACCTGGACCTGTTTGCTGTGGACTCCTTTCTTGGCCTCACCTGGAACTGGTGACTCTGATCCTAACTGGGCCTCACCCAGATCTGGTGACTCTGGTCCTCACCTGTGGACCATTATGATCTGGATACTCTGTCCCACACCTGAGCCTCACCTGGACATGATTACGCTGGATCCCCTCTTGACCTCACCCTGACAGGTGACTCTTGTCCCCATGTGGATGTCACCTAGACCAGGTGAATCTGGTACCCCTCTAGGCCTCAACTAGACCTGGTGACTGTGGTCTCAACTGGGCCTCACCGGAACCTAGTGGATAGCTTCCCTCCTGCGCCTCATCTGGACCTGGTGACTCTGGTTCTACCTGGGCATCATTGGGACCTGGATACTCTCTTATATACCTGGGCCTCACCTGGACCTGATGACTGTGGTCCCACCTGGGCCTCACCTGGACCTGGTGAATCTGGTGCCCATCTGGGCCTCACCCAGTCATGGTGACTTTGTTCCCCACCTGGACCTGATTGCTGTGGACCCTTTCTTGGCCTCACCTGGAACTGGTGACTCTGATCCTATATGCGCATCTCCCATATCTGGTGACTCTGGTCCTCACCTGGGAGTTATTGGTACCTGGTGACTCTGTTCCACACCTGAGCCTCACCTGGACATGATGACTCTGGAACCTCTCTGGGTCTCACCCTGACTTGGTGACTCTGGTCCCCATCTGGATGTCACCTGGACCAGGTGATACTGGTAATCCTCTAGGACTCAACCAGATCTGGTGACTCTGGTCCTCAACTGGGCATCATTGGTACCTGGTGACTCTGTTCCTCACCTGAGCCTCACCTAGACATGATGATTCTGGAACCTCTCTGGGCCTGTCCCTGACCTGGTGACTCTAGTCCCTACCTGGTCTTCATCGGGACATGGTTCCACTGCATGGCCTGCTGGTTGGCCTCACCAGGATGTGGTATCTCTCGTCCTTACCTGGTCATCATCGGACATGGTTCCTCTGAATGGCCTGCAGGTTGGCCTCACCTGGACCTGGTCAGTGGTCTTGCCACCGGGGCCTCACCCATGCCTGGTGACACAGGTCCCCACGTGGGCCTCACTTGGACCTGGTGAATCTAGTCCTTGCCTGGGTCCTCACCCGGAACTGGTAACTTTGGTCACCACCTGGGATTCACCTGGACCTGGTGAATCTGGTCCCCATCTTGTCCTCACTCAGTCCTGGTGACTTTGTTCCCCACCTGGACCTGATTGCTGTGGACACTTTCTTGGCCTCCCCTGGACCTGGAGACTCTGATCCTATCTGTGCGTCACCCAGACCTGGGGACTTCTGGTCCTCACCCTGGGCATCATTGGTACCTGGTAACTCTGTTCCACACCTGAGACTCACCTGGAAATGATGACTCAGGAACCGCTCTGGGCCTCACATTGACCTGGTGATTCTGGTCCCCATCTGGATGTCACCTGGACCAGGTGATTCTTGTAACCCTTTAGGCCTCTACCAGATCTGGTGACACTGGTCCTCAACTGGGCCTCACCTGAACCTAGTGAATATGCTCCATTTGGGCCTCATTTGGACCTGGTGGACTCTGGTCCCTACCTGGGCATCATCGGGACATGGTTCCACTGCATGGCCTGCAGGTTGGCCTCACCTGGACCTCGTAACTCAGGTCCCTACTTGGGCATCATCGGGACATGATTCCTCTGCATCGTCTGTAGGTTGGCTTCACCTGGACCTGGTGAGTGGGGTTGCCACCAGGGCCTCACCCATGCATGGTGACACCGGTCCCCACGTGGGCCCCCAGTATGCCCTGGTGAATCTCGTCCTTACCTGGTCCTCACCCGGAACCTGGTAACCCTGGTCACCACCAGGGAATCACCTGGACCTGGTGTATCTCGCCTCATATGGGCCTCACCCAGTCGTGGTGACTTTGTTCCCCACCTGGACGTGATTGCTGTGGACTCCTTCTTGGCCTCACCTGGAACATGGTGACTCTGATCCTAACTGGAGCTCACCCAGATCTGGTGACTCTGGTCCTCACCTCTGGACCATTATGACCTGGATACTCTGTTCCACAACCTGAGCCTCACCTGGACATGATGACTCTGGATCCCCTCTGGCCTCACCGTGACATGGTAATGCTGGTCCGCATCTGGATGTCACCTAGACCAGGTGAATCTGGTACCCCTCTAGGCCTCAACTAGACCTGGGTAACTCTGGTCCTGAACTGGGGCCTCACCATGACCTAGTGAATATGCTCGCCACCTGTGCCTCATCTCGACCTGATGACTCTGGTTCTACCTGGGCATCTTCGCGACATGGTTACTCTATTCCCCACTGGGACTGCCTGATCCTGGTAACTCTGGTGCTGACTTTGGCCTCTTCTATACCAGGTGACTCTGGCTCCGCCTGGGCCTCACCTGTAACTGGTGACTTCTGATCCTAAGCATGGCCTCACCTGACCTGGTGACTGTGGTTCCCATCGGGACCTCACCTAGACCTCATATCTCTGGTCCCATCTGGGCCTCACTAGGACCTGGTGTCTCCTGGTACCCACCTGGGTAGCATCAGGATATGGTTACACTGTTCACTAACAGTGACCCAGCCGGACCTATTAACTCTGGTCTTCACATGGGCCACACCTGGACATGGTGACACTGGTTCCCACTTGGTATCACCTGGACATGGTGAGTCGGATCCCCACCTGGTCCTCACCTGTAACTGGTGATTCTCGTTCTCCACATGGACATCATTGGACCTGGTGGCTGCAGTGTTCTAGCTTCTCATGTACCTCGTGACTCTGGTCCCCACCAGGGCCTCACCCGGGACCCTGTGTGAGTGTGGTTGCTACTTGCACCTCACCTAGGACCTTGTGATTTCTGGTCTGCATCTGAGACTACGCTGGATCTGGTGGACTGTGGTCCCACCTGGCTTCACCTGGATTTGGGGACTCCGGGTCCCCTCTGGGCCTCACCTGGCACTAGTGACCATGGTCCTCAACTGGGCAAAATTGGGACCCGGTGACTGTGTTCCACAACTGGACCTCACCTGGACCAGGTTACCACTGGTCCCCCTCGGGTCTCACCGTGCCCTAGTGACTGTGAACCCCACTTTGGCCTGACTTGGACCTGCTGTCCTGGTTGCCACCTTGCGCCTGACCACGAACTGTTGACTCTGGTTCTTTCAAGGGCCTCCCCTGGACCTGGTGATCCTGGTCCCCACCTGGGCCTCACCTCTACGTGGTGACTCTTTTCACCCCGGGGACTCACCTGGATCTGCTTACTGTGTTCCACATTGGCATCAAGTAGACCTGTTGACCATGGTCCCCCAAGCCGGCCTCACATGGACCTGTTGCCTCTGATCCCCACCGAGGCCCTCACGTGTACCTGGTAACTGTGGTCCTCACCTGGGCCTCACCTGGAACTGGTGACTCCGGTCCCCCCCTGTGTATCACCTGGATCAGGTGACTCTGGTCCCCACCTGGACTTCACCTGGATCTGGTGACACTTGTCCCCACCTGGACCTCTCCTGGACCTCGTGACTCTCTTCCCAACATGGAACCTCACCTGGATCTGGTGACTCTGGTCCTCAGTTTGGCCTCACCTGGACCTGGTGTCTCTCGTCCCCACTTTGACTTAACTCAGAACTGCTGGATCTTGCCCCACCTAGGCCGCACCCAGACCTGGTGACTCTTGTCCCCAGCTATGTCTCAATTCGACCTGATGGAATCTTGTCCTCACGTGGGCCTCACATGGACCTGGGACTCAGCTGGATAGAGGTGGCTCTGGTTCCTACAAGGTGCTCACCTGGACCTGGTGACTGTGGTCCCACCTGGACCTCAACGTGACGAGGGTGACTGGTCCCCCACACAGACCTCACCTGGACCTGGTGACTCAGGTCCTCATATGGGCATCATGGGACCTCGTTTCACAGTTCACATCGGGGCCTCACTTGGACCTAGTGATTCTTGTCCCCCTCTGGACTTCACCGTGACGTGGTGACTATGGTCCCCACCTGGATATCACCAAGAACCGGGTGACTCTGGTCCCCCTCTGGGGACTCACCCGGACCTGGGACACTGGTGCTCAACTGGGCCTCCACAGGACCTGGTGAATCTAGTCCTCACTTAGGCCTCATCTGTACCTTGTGACTCTTTTCCCACCTGGCATCAATGGGACATGGTTACTCTGTTCCCCAACTAGAAATCACCTGGACATGACAACTTTGCTCCCACTTTGGACCTCAACTTGTCCTGATCAATTTGTTCCCCCCCACCTAGGCCTCCAATCTGGACCTGGTGACTATGGTCCCCCACCTGGGTCTCACCTGGACTCGGTGACTCTCGTTCCCACATGAACCACACTGGACCTGGGGACTCTGGTTTCTTGTAGACTCACATTTACCTGGTGACTCCCGGTCCCCACTAGGGCCTCACCTGGATCTGGTGACTCTGGCCTGCAAGTTGGCCTCACCTGGACTTGGTGAGTGGGGTTGCCACCTGTGCCTCACCCATACCTGGTGACTCAGTTTTCACACGTGGGCCTCTTGGACCTGGTGAATCTCGTCCTACCTGGTCCTCTCCCAGACCCGGGGACTCTGGTCACCACCCTAGCCCATGACCTGGCCCTGGTGAATCTGGTCCCCATCTGGGCCTCACCCAGTCCTGGTGACTTTGTTCCCCCACCTGACCTGATTGCTGTGGACTCTCTCTTGGCCTCACCTGGAACTGATGACTCTGATCCTATCTGAGCGTCACCAAGACCTGGTGACTCTGGTCCTCACCTGGGCATCATTGGTACCTGGTTACTCTGTTCCACACCTGAGCCTCACCTGGACATGATGACTCTGGAACCTCTCTGGGCCTCACCCTGACCTGGTGACTCTTGTCCCCATCTGGATGTCAACTGGACCAGGTGATTCTTGTACCCATCTAATACTCAACCAGATCTGGTGACTCTGGTCCTCAACTGGGCCTCACCTGGACCTAGTGAATATGCTCCAACTGGGCCTCATTTGGACCTGGTAACTCTGGTCCCTTCCTGGGCATCATCGGGACATGGTTCAGCTGCATGGCCTTCAGGTTTGCCTCACCTGGACCTGGTAACTCTGGTCCCTACCTGGGCATCATCGGGACATGGTTCCTCTACATGGCATGCAGGTTGGCCTCACCTGGACCTGGTGAGTGGGGTTGGCACCTGGGCCTCACCCATACATGGTGACACAGGTCCCCCGTGGGCCCAGTATGACCTGGTGAATCGCGTCCTTACCTGGTCCTCACCCGCACCTGGTAACCCTGATCACCACCTGGGAATCACCTGGACCTGGTGAATCTTGTCCCCATCTGGGCCTCCCCCAGTCCTGGTGACTTTGTTCACCATCTGGGCCTGATTGCTGTGGACTCCTTCTTGGCCTCACCTGGAACTGGTGACTCTGATCCTAACTGGGCCTCACCCAGAACTGGTGACTCTGGTACTCACCTGTGGTCCATTATGACATGGATACTCTGTTCCAACCTGAGCCTCACCTGGATATGATGACTCTGGATCCCCTCTGGGCCTCAGCCTGACATGGTGACACTGGTCCCCATCTGGATGTCACCTAGTCCAGGTGAAACTGGTACCCCTCTAGGCCTCAACTTGACCTGGTGAACTCTGGTCCTTCAACTGGGCCTCACCGGGACCTAGTGAACATGCTCCCCACCTGCGCCTCATCTGGACCTGGTGACTCTGGTCCCTACCTGGCATCATCGGGACATGGTTGCTTTGCATGGCCTGAAGGTTGCCCTAACCTGGACCTGGTGTGTGGGGTTGCCAGCTGGGTCTCACCCATACCTGGTGACTCAGGTCCCAACGTGAGACTCTTGGACCTGGTGAATCTGGTCCTTACCTGTTCCTCTCCCAGATTCGGGGACTCTGGGACACCACCTGGGCTCACCTGGACCTGGTGGATCTGGTCCCATCTGGGCCTCACCCAGTCCAGGTGACTTTGTTCCCCACCTGTACCTGATTGCTTTGGACTATTTCTTGGCCTCACCTGGAACTGGTGTCTCTGATCCTATCTGCGCCTCACCCAGACCTGTTGACTCTGGTCCTCACCTGGGAATCATTGGTACCTGGTGACTCTGTTCCACACCTGAGCCTCACCTGCACATGTTGACTCTGGAACCACTCTGGGCCCTCACCCTGACCTGAAGACCTCTGGTACCCATCTGGATGTCACCAAGACCAGGGTGAATCTGGTACCCCTCTGGGCCTCAACTAGACTTGGTGACACTGGTCCCTCAACTGGGCCTCACCGGGACCTAGTGAATATGCTCCCCACCTGCGCCTCATCTGGACCTGGTGACTCTGGTTCTACCTGGGCATCATCGGGTCATGGTTACTCTATTCCCCACTGGGACTGACCTGATCCTGGTAACTCTGGTCCTGACTTTTGGCTCTTCTGTACCAGGTGACTCTGGCTCCACCTGGGCCTCACCTGTAACTGTTGAATCTGATCCTAAGCATGGACTCACCTCACCTGATGTCTGTGGTGCCCATGGGACCTCACCTGGTCCTCATGTCTCTGGTCTCACCTGGGCCTCACCAGGACTTGGTGTCTCTCGTACCCACCTGGGTAGCATCAAGATATGTTACACTGTTCACTAACAGTGACCCAGCCGGACCTATTAACTCTGGTCTTCACCTGGGCCACACCTGGACATGGTGACACTGGTTCCCACCAGGGTCTCACCTGGACATGGTGAGTCGGATCCCCACAGGGTCCTCAACTCTAACTGGTGATTCTCGTTCCCAAATGGACATCATGTGGACCTGGTGGCTGCAGTGTTTCTAGGTTCTCATGTACCTCGTGACTCTGGTCCCCACGAGGGCCTCACCGGGACCTGGTGAGTGTGGTTGCCACCTGCACCTCACCTGGAACTGGTGATTCTGGTCTGCACCTGAGACTACCCTGGATCTGGTGACTATGGTCCCAATCTGGGCTTCACCTGGATTTGGGCACTCCGATTCCCATCTGGGCCTCACCTGGCCCTGTTGACCATGGTCCTCAACTGGGCAAAATTGGGACCCGGTGACTGTGTTCCACACCTGGACCTCACCTGGACCAGGTGACTCTGGTCCCCCTCTGGGTCTCCCGTGCTCTACTGACTGTGAATCCCACTTTGGCCTGACTTGGACCTGCTGAACCTGGTTGTCACCTGCGCCTGACCTCGAAATGTTGACTCTGGTTCTTTCAAGGGCCTCCCCTGTACCCTGGGGATCCTGGTCCCCACCTGGGACTTACCTGGACCTGGTGACTCTTGTCACCACCGTGGACTCACTTGGACCTGCTTACAGTGTTCCACACTGGGTCTCAAGTAGAACTCTTGACCATGGTCCCCAAGCCTGCCTCACATTGACCTGTTGCCTCTGATACCTACCGGCGCCTCACGTGTACCTGGTAACTCTGGTCCTCACCTGGGCCTCCTCTGGACCTAGTGACTCTGGTCCCCACCTGGGCTTCACCTGGATCTGGTGACTCTGATCCCCACCTGGACTTCACCTGGATCTGGGGACACTGGTCCCAACCTGGACCTCTCCTGGACCTGCTGACTCTCTTTCCATCATGGACCTCACCTGGATCTGGTGACTCTGGTCCTCAGTTTGGCCTCACCTGGACCTGGTGTCTCTCGTCCCCACTTTGACCTAACTCAGAACTGCTGAATCTTGCCCCACCTAGGCCGCACCCAGACCTGGTGACTCTTGTCCCCAGCTATGCTCTATTCAACCTGAAGAATCTTGTCCTCAAGTGGGCCTCACATGGACCTGGGACTCAGCTGGATAGAGTGGCTCTGGTTCCCATAAGGGGCTCACCTGATACTGCTGAATTGGTCTTATTCTATGTCTCAGCAGGACCTAGTGATTCGGTTCCCCATCTGGGCCTGCATGGCCCTAGGGACTCTGGTCCATCACCAAGGCATCATTGGGACCTGGATACTCTGTTCCACACCTGAGACCTCACTTTGACCAGTGACCTCTGGTCCATTCTGGGCCTCAAACTAAACTGGTTACTTTGGTTTCCCCATCTGGGCCTCACCCTTACCTGGTGACTCTGGTCACCCCTTGGGCTTCACTTGGGCCTGGTGAATCTGGTCTTTAGCTGGTCCACACCTGGATCTGGTGACAGGTCGCCACCTGGGCCTCACCTGGGCTTGGTGAATCCTGTTGCCATCTGCGCCTCCCCTGGACCTTGTGAAAGTGGTCCCACCTGGACCTCACCTGGATCTGGTGGCTCTGGTTCCCATATGGGGCTCTACTGGACCTGGTTCCTGTGGTCTCCATCTGGCCTCACCTGGAACAAAATGACTCTGATCCATATTTGGGCCTCTCCTAGACCTGTTTACTCTGTCCTTACCTTGGCATTATTGGGACCTGCATACACACTTATATACCTGGGCCTCACCTGGACCTGGTGACTGTGGTCCCACCTGGCCTCACCTGGACGAGGTGACTGGTTCCCACAGGACCTCACCTGTACCTGGTGACCCATGTCCTCATATGGGCATCATGGGTCCTGCTTTCTCAGGTCCATATTGGGGCCCTCACCTGGACCTAGTGATTCTCGTCCCCCTCTGGGCCTCATCCTGACGTGGTGACTCTGGTCCCCTTCTGGATATCACCAGAACCGGGTGACTCAGTTTCCCCTCTGGGACTCACCCAGAGCTGGGGACAGTGGTCCACAACTGGTCCTCAACAGGACCTGGTGAATCTACTCCTCACTTAGACCTCGTCTTGACCTGTGACTCTTTTCCCACCTGACATCAATGGGACATGGTTACTCTGTTCCCCAACTGGGCCTCACCTGGATATGATAACTTTGCTCCACACTTTGGCCTCAACTGGTCTTGATGACTCTGGTCCTCCCACGTAGGCCTCAATCTGGACCTGGTAACTGTGGTCCCCACCTTGGTCTCTTGGACCTGGTGACTCTTTTTCCCACATGAACCACACCTGGACCTGGTGACTGTGGTGTTCTTGTAGACTCACATTTACCTAGTGACTCTGGTCCCCACTAGGGCCTCACGTGGATCTGGTGACTCTGGCCTGCAGGTTGGCCTCACCTGCACCTGGTGAGTGGGGTTGCCACCTGGGACACACCCATACCTGGTGACTCAGGTCCCCACGTGTGCCTCTTGGACCTGGTGAATCTGGTCCTTACCTGGTCCTCTACTAGACCCGGGGACTCTGGTCACCACCTGGGCCTCACCTGGACCTGGTGAGTGAATCTGGTCTCCATCTGGGCCTCACCCAGTCCTGGTGACTTTGTTCCCCACCTGGACCTGATTCCTGTGGACTCTTTCTTGGCCTTACCTGGAAGGGGTGGCTCTGAACCTATCTGCACGTCACCCAGATCTGGTGACTCTGGTCCTCAACTGGGCCTCACCTGGACCTAGTGAATATGCCCCATCTGGGCCTCATTTGGGCCTGGTGACTCTGTTCCCTACCTGGGCATCATCGGGACATGGATCCACTGCATGGCCTGCAGGTTGACCTCACCTGGACCTGGTAACTCTGGTCCCTACATGGGCATCATCGGGACTTGGTTCCTCTACACGGCCTTCAGGTTGGCCTCACCTGGACCTGGTGAGTGGGGTTGCCACCTGGGCCTCACCCATACCTGGTGACAAAGGCCCCACGTGGGCCTAGATTGGACTGAATCTGGTCCTTACCTTATACTCACCCGGAACAGGTAACCCTGGTCACCACCTGGGCCTCACCCTGACTTGGTGATTCTGGACCCATCTGGATTTCACCTAGACCAGGTGAATCTGGACCCCTCTACGCCTCAACTAGAACTGGTGACTCTTGTCCTCAACTTGGCATCACCGGGACCTAGTGAATATGCTCCCCACCTGCGCCTCATCTGGACCTGGTGACTCTGGTTCTTCCTGGGCATCATCGGGACATGGTTACTCTATTCCCCCTGGGACTGACCTGATCCTGGTAACTCTTGTCCTGACTTTGGCCTCTTCTGTAACAGGTGACTCTGGCTCAACCTGTGCCTCACCTGTAACTGGTGACTCTGATCCTAAGCATGGTCTCACCTGACCTGCTGACTGCGGTTCCCATCGGGACCTCACCTGGACCTCATGTCTCGGGTCCCTCTTGGGCCTCACCAGGACCTGGTGTCTCTGGTAACCATCTATGTAGCTTCATGTTATGGTTACACTGTTCACTATCAGGGACTCTGGTCCCCATCTGAATGTCACCTGGACCAGGTGATTCTGGTACCCGTCTAGGCCTCAACCAGTTCTGGTGACTCTGGTCCTCAACTGGGCCTCACATGGACCTAGTGAATATGCTCCATCTGGGCCTCATTTGGAACTGGTTACTCTGGTCCCTACCTGGGCATCATCGGGACATGGTTCCACTGCATGGCCTGCAGGTTGGCCTCACCTGGATCTGGTAACTCTGTTCCCTACACGGGCTTCTTCGGTACACGATTCCTCTGCATTGCCTGCAGGTTGGACTCACCTTGACCTGGTGAGTGGGTTTGCTACCTGGGCCTCACCCATACCTGGTGACACAGGTCCCCACGTGGGCCTCACATGGACCTGGTGAATCTGGTCCTTAACTGGTCCTCATCCGGAACTGGTAACTCTGGTCATCACCTGGGATTCACCTGGACCTTGTGAATCTGTTCCCTATCTGGGCCTCACCCAGTCCTGGTGACACAATGACTCTGATCCATATTTGGGCCTCTCCTGGACCTGTTGACTCTGGTCTTTACCTGGGCCTCACCTGGACCTGGTGATTCTGGTCTGCACCTGAGACTACACTGGATCTGGTGACTCCGGTTCCACCTGGGCATCACCTGGATTTGGGGACTCCGGTCCCCATCTGGGCCTCACCTGGCCCAGTTGACCATGGTCCTCAACTGGACAAAATTGGGAACCGGTGACTCTGTTCCACAACTGGACCTCACCTGGACCAGGTGACTCTGGTCCCCCTCTGGGTCTCACCGTGCCCTAGTGACTGTGAACCCCACTTTGGACTGACTTGGACCTGCTGACCCTGTTTGCCACCTGCGCCAGACCTCGAACTGTTGACTCTGGTTCTATCAAGGGCCTCCCCTGGACCTGGTGATCCTGGTCCCCACCTGGGCCTCACCTGGACGTGGTGACTCTTGTCACCACCGGGGACTCACCTGGACCTGGTTACTGTGTTCCACACCTGGGCCTCAGGTAGACCTGTTGACCATGGTCCCCAAGCCGGCCTCACGTGGACCTTTTGGCTCTGATACCCGCCGGGGGCTCACGTGTATCTGGTAACTCTGATCCTCACCTGGGCCTCAACTGGACGTAGTGACTATGGTCCCCACCTGGGCTTCACCTGGATCTGGTGACTCTGGTTCCCACCTGGACCTCTCCTGGACCTAGTGACTCTCTTTTCAACCTGGACCTCACCTGGATCTGGTGACTCTAGTCCTCAGTTTGGCCTCACCTGGACCTGGTGTCTCTCGTCCCCACTTTGACCTAACTCAGAACTGCTGAATCTTGCCCCACCTAGGCCGCACCCAGTCCTGGTGACTCTTGTCCCCAGCTATGCCTCAATTCGACCTGATGAATCTGGTCCTCACGTGGGCCTCACATGGACCTGGGACTCACCTGGATAGAGTGTCTCTGGTTCCCACAAGGGGCTCACATGATACTGTGGACTGTGGTCTTATTCTATGCCTCACCGGGACCTAGTGATTCTGTTCCCCATCTGGGCCTGCATGGCCCTAGTGACCTTGGTCCTCACCCAGGCATCATTGGGACCTGTATACTCTATTCTACAACTGGGCCTCACTTTGTCCAGGAAACTCTGGTCCCATTCTGGTCCTCAAACTAAACTGGTTACTCTGGTTCACACTCTGATCCTCACCCTTACCTGGTGACTCTGGTCACCCCTTGGGCCTCCCCTGGGCCTGGTGACTCTGGCCTGTAGGTTGGCCTCACCTGGACTTGATTAGTTGATGCCACCTGGGCCTCACCCATACCTGGTGACTCAGGTCCCCACATGGGCCTCTTGGACCTGGTGAATCTGGCCCTTACCTGGACTTCTCCCAGACCCGGGGAATCTGGTCACAACATGGGCCTCACCTGGACCTGTTGAATCTGGGTCCATCTGGGCCTAACCCAGTCCTGGTGACTATGTTCCCCAACTGGACCTGATTGCTCTGGACTCTTTCTTGCCCTCACCTTGAACTGGTGACTCTGATCCTATTACCTAGTCCTCACCCGGAACTGGTAAATCTGGTCACTACCTGGGCATCACCTAGTCCTGGTGACTTTGTTCCCCACGTGGACCTGATTGCTGTGGACACCTTCTTGGCCTCACCTGGAGGTGGTAACTCTGATCACAACTGGGCCTCTCCCAGATCTGGTGACTCTGGTCCTCACCTGGGACTCATCTGGACCTAGTGACTCTGGTCCCCACCTGGGCTTCACCTGGATCTGGTGACTCTGGTCCCCACCTGGATTTCACCTGGACCTGGTGACTCTGGTCCATACCTGGGCCTCATCTGGACCTAGTGACTCTGGTCCCCACCTGGGAATCACCTGGACCGGGTGAATCTGGTCCCCATCTGAGCCTCCCCCAGTCCTGGTGACTTTCTTCCCCACCTGGACCTGATTGCTGTGGACTCCTTCTTGGCCTCACCTGGAACTGGTGACTCTCATCCTAACTGGGCCTAGCTCAATCTCCTGACTCTGGTCCTCCCCTGTGGACCACTATGAACAGGATACTCTGTACCACACCTGAGCCTCACCTGGACATGATGACTCTGGATCCACTCTGGGCCTCACCCTGACGTGGTAACTCTGGTCCCCATGTGGATGTCACCTAGACCAGGTGAATCTCGTACCCCTCTAGGCCTCAACTAGACCTGGTGACTCTGGTTCTCACCTGGGCCTCACCAGGACCTAGGGAATATTCTCCCCAACTGTGCTTCATTTGGACCTGGTGACTCTGGTTCTACCTGGGCATCATCGGGACATGGATACTGTATTCCCAACTGGGACTGACCTGATCCTGGTAACTCTGGTCCTGATTTGGCCTCTTCTTTACCAGGTGACTCTGGATCCACCTTGGGTTCACCGGTAACTGATGACTCTTATCCTAAGCATGGCCTCACCTGACCTGGTGACTGTGGTTCCCATCGGGACCTCACCTGGACCTCATGTCTCTGGTCCCAAGTGGGCCTCACCAGGACCTGGTGTCTCTGATACCCACCTTGGTAGCATCAGGATACGGTTACACTGTTCGCTAACAGTGACCTAGCCGGACCTATTAACTCTGGTCTTCACCTGGGCCACACCTGGACATGTTGACACTGGTTCCCACCTGGGTCTCACCTGGACATGCTGAGTCGGATCCACAACTGGTCCTCCCCTGTAACTGGTGATTCTCGTTCCCACATGGACATCATGTGGACCTGGTGGCTGCAGTGTTTCTAGCTTCTCATGTACCTCGTGACTCTGGTCCCCCACCAGGACCTCACAGGGCCCTGGTGAGTGTGGTTGCCACCTGCACCTCAAGTGGACCTGGTCATTCTGGTCTGCACCTGAGACTACCCTGGATCTGGTGACTGTGGTCCCCACCTGGGCTTCACCCGCTTTGGGGACTCCGGTCTCCTTCTGGGCCTCACCTGGCCCTGTTGACCATGGTCCTCAACTGGGCAAAATTGGGACCCGTGACTGTGTTCCACAACTGGACCACACCTGGACCAGGTGATTCTGATCTACCTCTGGGTCTCACCGTACCCTAGTGACTGTGAACCCCACTTTGGCCTGACTTGGACCTGCTGACCCTGGTTGCCACCTGCGCTGGATCTCGAACTGTTGACTCTGGTACTTTCAAGGGCCTACCCTGTATCTTGTGATCCTGGTCCCCACCTGGGCCTCACCTGGACGTGGTGACTTATGTCAAAACCGCGTACTCACCTGTACCTGATTACTGTGTTTCCACATCTGGGCCTCAAGTAGACTTGTTGACCATGGTCCCCAAGCCGGCCTCACATGGACCTGTTGCCTCTGATCCCCACCGGGGCCTCACGTGTACCTGGTAACTCTGGTCTCCACCTGGACTTCACCTGGATCGGATGACTCTGGTCCCTTTCTGGACCTCTCCTGGACCTGGTGACGCTCTTTCCAACATGGACCTCACCTGGATCTGCTGACTCTGGTACTCAGTTTGTCCTCACATGGACCTGGTGTCTCTCGTCCCCACTTGACTTAACTCAGAACTGCTGAATCTTGCCCCACCTATGCCGCACCCAGACCTGGTTGACTCTTGACCCCAGCTATGCCTCAATTCGACCTGATGAATCTGGTCCTCACGTGGGCCTCACATGGACCTGGGACTCAGCTGGATAGAGTGGCTCTGGTTCCCTCAGGGGCTCACATGATACTGGTGACTATGATCTTATTCTATGCCTCACTAGGACCTAGTGATTCTGTTCCCCATCTGGGCCTGCATGGCCCCAGTGACTCTGGTCCTCACCCAGGCATCATTGGGACCTGGATACTCTATGCCACACTTGGGACTACCTTTGACCAGGGACCTCTGGTCCCATTCGGGGCCTCAAACTAAACTGTTTACTCTGGTTCCCCCTCTGGGCCTCACCCTTACCTGGTGACTCTTGTCACCCTTTGGGCTTCACTGGGCCTGGAGAATCTGGTTCTTAGCTGGTCCTCACCTGGATCTGGTGAATGGTCGCCACCTGGGTCTCACCTGGACTTGGTGAATCCTGTTGCCGACCTGCGCCTTACCTGGACCTTGTGACTGTGGTCCCACCTGGACCTCTCCTGGATCTGGCGGCTCTGGTTCCCATAAGGGGCACTCCTGGACCTGGTTCCTGTGGTCTCCATCTGGCCTCACCTGGAACACAATGACTCTGATCCATATTTGGGCCTCTCCTGGACCTGTTGACTCTGGTCCTTACCTGGACATCATTGGGACCTGGATACTCTCTTATATAACTTGGCCTCACCTGGACCTGGTGAGTGTGGTCCCCACCGGGGCCTCACCTGGACGAGGTGACTGGTTCCCACAGGGACCCTCACCTGGACCTGGTGACTCAAGTCCTCATAAGGGCATCATGGGACCTGGTTTCTCAGTTCCACAATCGGGGCCTCACCTGGACCTAGTGATTCTCGTCCGACCTTGGGACTCACCCTGACGTGCTGACTCTGGTCCCCACCTGGATATCACCAGAACCAGGTGACTCTGGTCGACCTCTGGGACTCACCCGGAGCTGGGGACTCTGGTCCTCAACTGGGCCTAAACAGGACCTGGTGAATCTACACCTCACTTAGGCCTCGTCTGGACATTGTGACTCTTTCCACCTGGCATCAATGGGACATGGTTACTCTGTTCCCCACCTGGGCCTCACCTGGACATGAAAACTTTTGCTCCAACACTTTGGCCTCATCTGGTCCTGATGACTCTGGTCCCCCCACCTAGGCCTCAATCTGGACCTGGTGACTGTGGTCCCCACCTGGGGTCTCACGTGGACCTGGTGACTCTCGTTCCCACATGAAACCACAACCTGGACCTGGTGACTGTGGTGTTTTTGTAGACTCACATTTACCTGGTGACTCCGGTCCCCACTAGGGCCTCACATGGATCTGGTGACTGGCCTGCAGGCTGGCCCTCACCTGGAGCTGGTGAGTGGGGTTGCCTCCAGGACCTCACCCATTCTCTGGGGACTCTGTCCCCACCAGGGCCTCTGGACCTGGTGAATCTGGTCCTCTAACCTGTCCTCTCCCATACCCGGGGACTCTGGTCACCACCTGGCCTCACCTGGACCTGGTGAATCTGGTCCCCATCTGGGCCTCACCCAGTCCTGGTGGCTTGTTTGTTCCCCACCGGGACCTGATTGCTGTGGACTCTTTCTTGGCCTCACCTGGTACTGGTGACTCTGATCCTATCTGCGCGTCACCGAGATCTGGTGACTCTGGTCCTACCCTGGGCATCATTGGTACCTGTTGTCTCTGTTCCACACCTGAGTCTCACCTGGACATGATGACTCTGGAAACTCCCTGTGTGTCACCCTGACCTGATGACTCTGGTCTCCATCTGGATGTCACCTGGGTCAGGTGATTCTGGTACCCCTCTAGAACTCAACCAGATCTGGTGACTCTGGTCCTCAACTGGGCCTCACCGGGACTTAGTGAATATGCCCCATCTGGTCCTCATTTTGATTTTTTTTATTTATTTATTCATAGAGATGCAGAGAGAGAGAGAGAGAGAGAGAGAGAGAGAGGTAGAGACACAGGCAGAGGGAGAAGCAGGCTCCATGCAGGGAGCCTGACGTGGGACTCGATCCAGGGTCTCCAGGATCACGCCCTGGGCTGCAGGCGGCGCTAAACCGCTGCGCCACCAGGGTTGCCCCTGGTCCTTATTTTGACCTGGTGACTCTGGTCTCTACCCTGGGCATCACTCGGGACATGGTTTCACTGTCACGCATGGCCTACAGGTTTGGCCTCACCTGGACCTGGTAACTCTGGTCTACCTACCTGGGCATCATCGGGACAACTGTCCTCTCCATCACCTGCAGGTTGGCCTCACCTGACCTGGTGAGTGGTGTTGCCAATTGTGCCTCACCCGTACATGGTGACACAGGTCCCCACGTGGGCCTCAAGTGGACCTGGTGATCTGGTCCTTACCTGGTCCTTCCCCGGAACTGGTAAGGCCTACCTTCTGGTCACCACCTGGGAATCACCTGGGCCTGGTTGAATCTGGTCCCCATCTGGCCTCACCCGTCCTGGTGACTTTGTTCCCCACATCGACCTGATTGCTGTGGACGCCTTCTTGGCCTCACCTGGAACTGGTGACTCTGATCCTATCTGCGCATCACCCAGACCTGGTGAATCTGGTCCTCAACTGGGCATCATTGGTACTGGTGACTCTGTTCCACACCTGAGCCTCACCTGGACATGATGACTCTGGAACCTCTCTGGCCTCACCCTGACCTGGGGACTCTGGTCCCCATCTCGATGTCACCTGAACCAGGTGATTCTGGTACCCTTATAGGGCTCAACCAGATCTGGTGACTCTGGTCCTCAACTGGGCCTCACCTAGACCTAGTTAATATGCTCCATCTGGGCCTTATTTGGACATGGTGTTTCTGATCCCTACCTCGGCATTACCGGGACATGGTTCCACTGCATGGCCTGCTGGTTGGCCTCACCTGGACCTGGTAATTCTGGTCGCTACCTGGGCATCATCGGGACATGGTTCCTCTGCATGGCCTGCAGGTTGGCCTCATCTTCACCTGGTGAGTGGGGTTCCCACCTGGGTCTTACCTATGCCTGGTGACACAGGTCCCCACGTGGGCCTCACTTGACCTGGTGAATGTGGTACTTACCTAGTCCTCACCCGGAACTGGTAAATCTGGTCACCACCTGGGCCTCCCTGGACTTGGTGAATCCTGTTGCCACACCTGCGCCTCACCTGGACCTGTGACTGTGGTCCCACCCTGGACATCACCTGGATCTGGTGGCTCTGGTTCCCATATGGGGCTCTCCTGGACCTGGTTCCTGTGGTCTCCATCTGGCCTCACCTGGAACACAATGACTCTGATCCATATTTGGGCCTCTCTGGACCTGTGACTCTGGTCCTTACCTGGGCATCATTGGGACTGGATACTCTCTTATATACCTGGGCTCACTGGACCTGGTGACTGTGGTCCCACCTGGGCCTCACCTGACGAGGTGACTGGTTCCCACAGGGACCTCACCTGGACCTGGTGACTCAGGTCCTCATATGGGCATCATGGGACCTGGTTTCTCAGTTCCAATCGGGGCCTCACCTGGACCTAGTGATTCTCGTCCCCCTCTGGGCCTCACCTGACCTGTGACTCTGGTCCCACCTGGATATCACCAAGAACCGGGTGACTCTGGTCCCCCTTGGGACTCAAATGGACTGGGGACTGGTCCTCAACTGAGGCCTCAACAGACTGGTGAATCTACTCCTCACTTAGACCTCGTCTGAACCTTGTGACTCTTTTCCCACCTGGCATCAATGGGACATGTTACTCTGTTCCCCACCTGGGCTCACCTGGACATGATAACTTTGCTCCACTTTTCCTCAACTGGTCCTCCTGATGACTCTGGTCCCCCCACCTAGGCCTCAATCTGGACTGATGACTGTGGTCCCACCGGGTCTCACCTGATGTTGCTCTCGTTCCACATGAACCACACCTGGACCTGGTGACTGTGGTGTTCTTGTAGACTCACATTTACCTGTTGACTCCGTCCCCTAGGGCCTCACCTGGATCTGGTGACTCTGGCTGCTGGTTGGCTCACCTGGACCTGGTGAGTGGGTTGCCACCTGGGCCTCACCCATACCTGGTGACTCAGGTCCACGTGGGCCTCTTGGACCTGGTGAATCTGGTCCTTACCTGGTCCTCTCCCCGAACCGGGGACTCTGGTGACCTGGGCCTCACCTGGACCTGGTGAATCTGTCCCCATCTGGGCCTCACGCAGTCCTGGTGACTTTGTTCCCACCTGGACCTGATTGCTGTGGACTCTTTTTGGCCTCACCTGGACCTTGTGACTCTGATCCTATCTGCGCGTCACCCAGATCTGGTGACTCTGGTCCTCACCTGGGCATCATTGGTACCTGGTGACTCTGTTCCACAGCTGAGCCTCAGCTGGACATGATGACTCTCGAACCTCTCTGTGCCTCACCCTGACCTGGTGACTCTGGTCCCCATCTGTATGTCACCTGGACCAGGGATTCTGGTACCCCTCTGGCCTCAACCAGATCTGGTGACTCTGGTCCTCAACTGGGCCTCACCTGGACCTAGTGAATATTCTCCATCTGGGCCTCATTTGGAGCTCGTCCCTCTGGTACCCTACGTGGGCACCATCGGGACATGGTTCCACTGCATGCCTGCAGGTTGGCCTCACCTGGACCTGGTAACTCTGGTCCCTACCTGGACATCATCGGGACACGGTTCCTCTGCATGGCCTGCATGTTGGCCTCAGCCGGACCTGGTGAGTGGGGTTACCACCTGGGGCTCACCCATACCTGGTGACACAGGTCCCTACGTGGGCCTCACTTGGACCTGGTGAATCTGTTCCTTACCTGGTCCTCCCCCGGACTGGTAACCCTGGTCGCCACCTGGGAATCACCTGGACCTGGTGAATCTGGTCCCCATCTGGGCCTCACCCAGTCCTGTTGACTTTCTTCCCCACCTGGAACTGATTGCTGTGGACTCCTTCTTGGACTCAACTGGAACTGTTGACTCTGATCCTAACTGGGCTTCACCCAGATCTGGTGACTCTGGTCCTCACCTGTGGACCATTATGACCTGGATACTCTGTTCCACACCTGAGCCTCACCTGGATGCTGACTCTGGATCCCCTCTGGGCCTCACCCTGACATGGTGACTCTGGTCCCCATCTGGATGTCACCTAGACCAGGTGAATATGGTACCCCTCTAGGCCTCAACAAGACCTGGTGACTCTGGTCCTCAATTGGGCCTCACTGGGACCTAGTGAATATGCTCTACACCTGCGCCTCATCTGGACCTGTGACGCTGGTTCTATCTGGGCATCATCGGGACATGGTTACTCTGTTCCCACTGGGACTGACCTGATCCTTGTAACTCTGCCATGACTTTGGCCTCTCTGTACCAGGTGACTCTGGCTCTACCTGGGCCTAACCTGTAACTGGTGACTCTGATCCTAAGCATGGCCTCACCTGACCTGGTGACTGTGGTTCCCATCGGGACCTCACCTGAACCTGATATTTCTGTTCCCCACCTGGTAGCATCAGGATATGGTTACACTGTTCACTAACAGTGACCCATCCGGACCTATTAACTCTGGTCTTCACCTGAGCCACACCTGGACATGGTGACACTGGTTCCCACCTGGGTCTCACCTGGACATGGTGAGTCGGATCCCCACCTGGTCCTCACCTGTAACTGGTGATTCTCGTTCCCACATGGACATCATGTGGACCTGGTGGCTGCTTTGTTTCTAGCTTCTCATGTACCTCGTGACTCTGGTCCCCACCAGGGCCTCCCCGGGACTGGTGAGTGTGGTTGCCACCTGCACCTCACCTGGACCTGGTGATTCTGGTCTGCACCTGAGACTACCCTGGATCTGGTGACTGGGGTCTCCACCTGGGCTTCACCTGGATTTGGGGACTCCGGTCCCCATCTGGGCCTCACCTGGCCCTGTTGACCATGGTCCTCAACTATTCAGAATAGGGACCCGGTGACTGTGTTCCACAACTGGACCTCACCTGGACCAGGTGACTCTGGTCACCCTCAGGGTCTCACCGTGCCCTAGTGACTGTGAACCCCACTTTGTACTGACTTGAACTTGCTGACCCTGGTTGCCACCTGCAACTGACGTAGAACTGTTGACTCTGGTTCTTTCAAGGGCCTCCCCTGAACCTGGTGAACCTGGTCCCCACCTGGGCCTCACCTGGACGTGGTGACTCTTGTCACCACCGGTTACTCACGTGGACCTGGTTACTGTGTTCCACGCCTGGGCCTCAAGTAGACCTGTTGACCATGGTCCCCAAGCCGGCCTCACATGAACCTGTTGCCTGTGATCCCCACCGGTGCCTCACGTGTACCTGGTAACTCTGGTCCTCACCTGGGCCTCTTCTGGACCTAGTGACTCTGGTCCCAACCTGGGCTACACCTGGATCTGGTGACTCTGGTCCCCGTCTGGGTCTCACACAGTCCTGGTGACTTTGTTCCCCTCCTGGACGTGATTGCTGTGGACTCTTTCTTGGCCTCACCTGGAACTGGTGACTCTGGTCCCTATCTGGATGTCACCTGGACCAGGGGATTCTGGTACCCCTCTGGGCCTCAACCAGATCTGGTGACTCTGGTCCTCAAATGGGCCTCACCTGGACCTAGTGAATATGCTCCATCTGGGCCTCATTTGGACCTGGTGACTCTGGTCCATACATGGGCAACATCGGGACATGGTTCCACATAATGGTCTGCAGGTTGGCCTCTTCTTGACTTGGTAACTGTGGTCCCTACCTGGGCATCATCGGGACACGGTTCCTCTGCATGGCCTGCAGGTTGGCGTCACCTGGACCTGGTGAGTGGGGATGCCACCTGGGCCTCACCCATACCTGGTGACACAGGTCCCACGTGGGCCTCACTTGGACCTGGTGAATCTGGTCCTTACCTGGTCCTCACCCGGAACTGGTAACTCTTGTCACCACCTGGGAATCACCTGGACCTGTTGAATCTGGTCCCCATCTGGGCCTCACCCAGTCCTGGTGACTTTGTTCCCCACCTGCACCTGATTGCTGTGGACTCCTTCTTGGCCTCACCTGGAAATTGTGACTCTGCTCCTAACTGGGCCTCACCCAGATGGTGACTCTGGTCCTCACCTGTGGATCATTATGACCTGGATACTCTCTTCCACACCTGAACCTCACCTGGACATGATGACTCTGGATCCCCTCTGGGCCTCACCCTGACCTGGTGACTCTGGTCCCATCTGGATGTCACCTGGTCCAGGTGATTCTGGTACCCCTCTAGGCCTCAACCAGTTCTGGTGACTCTGGTCCTCAACTGGGCCTCAACGGGACCTAGTGAATATGCTCCATCTGGGCCTCATTTGGACCTGGTGACTTTGGTCCCTCCCTGGGCATCATCGGGACATGGTTACACAGCATGGCCTACAGGTTGGAATCACCAGGAGCCGGTAACTCTGGTCCCTGCATGGGCATCATCGGGACACGGTTCCTCTGCATGGCCCAAGGGTTGGCCTCACCTGGACCTGGTGATTGGGGTTTCCACCTGAGCCACCTAGGCCGAACCCAGATCTGGTGACTCTTGTCCCCAGCTATTCCTCCCCTGTACCTGGTGACCCATGCACCCACGTGGGCCTCACTTGGACCTGGTGAATCTGGTCCTTACCTGGTCCTCACCTGGAACTGGTAACTCTGGTCACCACCTGGGAATCACCTGGACCTTTGAATCTGGTCCCCATCTGGGCCTCACACAGTCCTGGTGACTTTGTTCCCCACCTGGACCTGATTGTTGTGGACACATTCTTGGCTTCACCTGGAAGTGGTGAGTGTGATCCTAACTTGGCCATCCAGATCTGGTGACTTGGTCCTCACCTGTGGACCATTATGATCTAGATACTCCGTTCCACACCTGAGCCTCACTTGGACATGATGACTCTGGATCCCCTATGGGCCTCACCCTGACATGGTGACTCTGCTCCCCATCTGGATGTCACGTAGACCAGGTGAATCTGGTACCCCTCTAGGCCTCAACTAGACCTCGTGACTCTGGTCCGCAACTGAGCCTCACTGGGACCGAGTGAATATGCTCCCCACCTGCGCCTCATCTGGACCTGGTGACTCTGGTTCTACCTGGGCATCATCGGGGCATGGTTACTCTATTCCCCACTGGGACTGACCTGATCCTGGTAACTATGGTCCTGACTTTGGCCTCTTCTGTACCAGGTGACTCTGGCTCAACAGGGGCCTCACCTGTAACTGGTGACTCTGATCCTAAGCATGCCTCACCTGACCTGGTGACTGTGGTTCCCATCGGGACCTCTTCTGGACCTCATGTCTCTAAGCCCTCCTGGAACTCACCAGGACCTGGTTTCTGTGGTTCCCACCTGGGTAGCATCAGGATATGTTTACACTGTTCACTAACAGTGACCCAGCCGGACCTATTAACTCTGGTCTTCACCTGGGCCACACCTGGACATGGTGACACTGGTTCCCACCTGGGTCTCACCTGGACATGGTGAGTCGGATCCCCACCTGGTCCTCACCTGTAACTGGTGATTTTCATTCCCACATGGACATAATGTGGACCTTGTGGCTGCAGTGTTTCTAGCTTCTCATATACATCGTGACTCTGGTCCCCAGCAGGGCCTCACCGGGACCTGGTGAGTGTGGTTGCATCCTGCACCTCACCTGGACCTGGTGATTCTGGTCTACACCTGAGACTACCCTATCTGGTGACTCTGGTCCCCACCTGAGCTTCACTTGGATTTGGGGACTCCGGTCTCCATCTGGGCTTCACCTGGCCCTGTTGACCATGGTCCTCAACTGGGCAAAATTGGAACCCGGTGACTGTGTTCCACAACTGGACCTCACCTGGACCAGGTGACTCTGGTCCCCCTCTGGGTCTCACCGTTCCCTAGTGACTGTGAACCCCCTCTATGGCCTGTCTTGGTCCTGCTGATACTGGTTGCCTCCTGCGCCTGACCTCAAACTGTAGACTCTGGTTTTTCAAAGGCCTCCCCTCGACCTGGTCATCCTGGTCCCCACCTGGGTCTCACTTGGACGTGGTGACATTGTCACCATCGGGGACTCTCCTGGACCTGCTTACTGTGTTCCACACCTGGGCCTCAAGTAGACCTGTTGACCATGTTCCCCAGGACGGCCTCACATGGACCTGTTGACACTGCTCACCGGGGTCTCACTTGTACCTGGTATCTCTGGTCCCCACCTTGACCTCATCTGGACTTAGTGACTCTGGTCCCCACCTGGGCTTCACCTGGATCTGGTGACTCTGGTCCCCACCTGGACTTCACCTGGATCTGGTGACTCTGGTCCCCACCTGGACCTCTCCTGGACCTGGTGACTCCTTTCCAACATGGACCTCACCTGGATCTGGTGACTCTGGTCCTCAGTTTGGCCTCACCTGGACCTGGTGACTCTCGTTCCCACATGAATCACACCTGGACCTGGTGACTGTGGTGTTCTTGTAGACTCAATTTTACCTGGTGACTCTGGTCCTCACTAGGGCCTCTCCTGGATTTGGTAACTCTGGCCTGCTGGTTGGCCTCACCTGGACCTGGTGAGTGGGGTTGCCACCTGGGCCTCACCCATACCTGGTGACTCAGGTCCCCACGTGGACCTCTTGGACGTGGTGAATCTGGTCCTTACCTGGTCCTCTCCCATACCAGGGGACTCTGGTCACCAACTGGGCCTCGCCTGGACCTGGTGAATCTGGTCCCCACCTGGGCCACACCCAGTCCTGGTGACTTTGTTCCCCACCTGGACCTGATTGCTGTGGACTTTTTCTTGGCCTCACCTGGAACTGGTGACTCTGATCCTATCTGGGCGTCACCCAGACCTGGTGACTCTGGTCCTCACCTGGGCATCCTTGGTACGTGGTGACTCTGTTACACAGCTGAGCCTCTCCTGAACATGATGACTCTTGAACCTCTCTGGGCCTCACTCTGACCTGGTGACTCTGGTCCCCATCTGGATGTCACCTGGACCAGGTGATTCTGGTATCCCTCTAGGGCTCAACCAGATCTGGTGATTCTGGTCCTCAACTGGGCCTCACCTGGACCTAGTGAATATGCTCCATCTGGGCCTCATTTGGACCTGGTGTCTCTGTTCCCTACATGGGCATCATCGGGACACGTTTCCTCAGCAGGTCCCAAAGGTTGGCCTCACCTGGACCAGGTAAGTCTGGTCCCTACGTGGGCATCATTGGGACATGGTTCCTCTGCATGGCCTGCTCGTTGGCCTCACCTGGACCTGGTGAGTGGGATTTCCACCTGGGCCTCACCCTACCTGGAGACACAAGTCCCCACGTGGGCCTCACTTGGACCTGGTGAATCTGGTCCTTACCTGGTCCCCACCTGGAACTGGTAACTCTGGTCACCTCCTGGGAATAACCTGGACCTGGTGAATCTGGTCCCCATCTGGGCCTCACCCAGTCTTGGTGACTTTGTTCCCAACCTGGACCTGATTGCTGTGGACTCCTTCTTGGCCTCACCTGGAACTGGTGACTCTGACCCTAACTGGACCTCACCCAGATCTGCTGACTCTGGTCCTCACCTGTGGACCTTTATGACCTGGATACTCTGTTCCACACCTGAGCCTCACCTGGATTTGATGACTCTGGAACCCCTCTGGGCCTCACCCTGACATGGTGACTCTGGTCCTCATCTGGATGTCACCTAGACCAGGTGAATCTGGTACCCTTCTAGGGCTTCAACTTGACCCTGGTGACTCTAGTCCTATCTGGGCCTCACTGGGACATGTGAACATACTCCCCACCTGCGCCTCATCTGGACCTGGTGACTCTGGTTTTACCAGGCATCATCAGGAAATGGTTACTCTATTCACCACTGGGACTGAACTGATCCTGGTAACTGATGTCCTGACTTTGGCCTCTTTCTGTACCAGGTGACTCTGGCTCCTCCTGGACCTCACCTGTAACTGGTTACTCTGATCCTAAGCATGGCCTCACCTGACCTGGTGACTGTGGTTCCCATCGGGACCTCACCTGGACCTCATGTCTCTGGTTCCACCTGGGCCTCACCAGTACTGGTGTATCTGGTACCCACCGGGGGTGCGCTGGTGGGTAGCATCAGTATATGGTACACTGTTCACTAACAGTGACCCAGCTGGACCTATTAACTCTGGTCTTCACCTGGGCCACACCCTGGACATGGTGACCACTGGTTCCACCTGGGTCTCACCTGGACATGGTGAGTCGGATCCCCACCAGGTCCTCACGTGTAACTGGAGATTCTCGTTCCCACGTGGACATCACGTGGAACTGGTGGCTGCATTGTTTCTAGCTTCTCATGTACCTCGTGACTCTGGTCCGCACCAGGGCCTCACCGGGATCTGGTGAGTGTGGGTGCCACCTGCAACTCACCTGGACCTGGTGAATCTGGTCTGCACATGAGACTATCCTGGATCTGTTGACTGTGGTCCCCACCTGGTCTTCACCTGGTTTGGGGACTCCAATCGCATACTGGGCCTCACCTGGCCCTGTTGACCATGGTCCTCAACTGGATAAAATTGGGACCTGGTGACTGTGTTCCAAAACTGGACCTCACCTTGGACCAGTGGACTCTGGTCCCCCTCTGGGTCTCACCGTGCCCTAGTGACTGTGAACCCCACTTAGGCCTTACTTGGACATGCTGACCCTGGTTGCCACCTGCGACTGCACCTCGAAACTGTTGACTCTGGTTCTTTCAATGGCCTCCCCTTAGACCTGGTGATCCTGGTCCCCACCTGGGGCCTCAACTGGACGTGGTGACACTTGTCACCACCGGGGACTCCACCTGGACCTGCTTACTGTGTTCCACACCTGGGCCTCAAGTAGACCTGTTGACCATGGTCCCCAGGCCGGCTCACTGGACCTGTTGCCACTGCTCCCCACCGGGGCCTCCCTTGTACCTGGTATCTCTGGTCCCAACCTTGACCTCATCTGGACCTAGTGACTCTGGTCCCCACTGGGCTTCACCTGGATCTGGTGACTCTGGTCCCCACCTGGACCTTTCCTGGACCTGGTGACTCTCTTTGAACATGGACCTCACCTGGATTTGGTGACTCTGGTCCCCTCCTGGTCTCACCTGCATCTGGTGACTCTAGCCTGCTGGTTGGCCTCACCTGGACCTGGGGAGTGGGGTTGCCACCTGGGCCTCACACATAGCTGGTGACTCAGGTCCCCACGTGGGCCTCATTTGGACCTGTTGAATCTGGTCCTTAGCTGGTCCTCTCCCAGCCCCGAGGACTCTGGTCACCACCTGGGAATAACCTGGACCTGGTGAATCTGGTCCAAATCTGGGCCTCACCAAGTCCTGGTGACTTTCTTCACCACCTGGACCTGATTTAGTAGACGCCTTCTTCTTCTTCTCAGTCACCTGGAACTGGTGACTCTGATCCTATCTGCGTGTCACCCAGATCTGTGACTCTGGTCCTCACCGGGGCGTCATTGGTACCTGGAAGATTCTGTTCCACACCTGAGCCTCACCTGGACCCGATGACTCTGGAACCACTCTGCGGCCTCACCCTGACCTGGTGACTTGGTCCCCATCTGGATATCACCGCGATCAGGTGATTCTGGTACCCTTCTAAGCCGAACCAGATATGGTGAAACTGGTCCCCACTGGCCTCACCTGGACCAGGTGACTCTGTTCCTCCTCGGTCTCACCGTGCCCCTAGTGACTGTGAACCCACTTTGGCCTGACTTGGACTCCTGACCCTGGTTGCCACCTGCGCCTGACCTCGAACTTTTGACTCTGGTTCTTTCAAGGGCCTCCCCGGGACATGATGATCCTGGTCCCCACCTGGGCCTCACCTGGGACGTGGTCACTCTTGTCACCACTGGGGACCTCACCTGGTAACTTGCTTCCTGTGTCCAAACCTGGGCCTCAAGTAGATCTGTTTGACCATGGTCCCCAAGACCGGCCTCACATGGACCTGTGGCCTCTGATCCCCACCGGGGCCTCACGTGTACCTGATAACTCTGGTCCTCACACTGGGCCTCATCTGGACCTAGGACTCTGATCCCCACCTGGGCTCACCTGGATGTGGTGAACTCTAGTCACACCTGGACCTCTCCTGGACCTGGTGACTCTCTTTCAACATAGGACCTCAACTGGATATGGTGACTCTGGTCCTCAGTTTGGCCCACCTGGACCTGGTTCTCGTCCCCACTTTGACCTAACTCAGAGCTGCTGACTCTTGCCCCACCTAGGCCGCACCCAGTCCTGGGACTCTTGTCCCATCTATGTCTCATTTCGACCTGATGAATAAGTTACTCACGTGGGCCTCCCAGGCCTGGGACTCAGCTGGATGCAGTTGCACTGGTTCCCACAAGGGGCTCACCGGATACTGCTGACTGTGGTATTATTCTATGCCGAACCAGGACCTAGTGATTCTGTTCCCCATCAGGGCCTGCATGGGCCTAGTGACTCTGGTCCTCCACTCAGCCATCATTGGGACCTGGATACTCTATTCAACACCTGGCCTCACCACTTTGACCAGGCACCTCTGGTCCCATTCTGGGCCTCAAATAAACGGGTTACTCTGATTACCACTCTGGGTCTCACCCTTACCTGTGACTCTGGTCACCCCTTGGTGCTTCACTTGGGCCTGGTGAATCTGGTCCTGAGATGGTTCCCGAACCTGGATCTGGTGAACTGGTCGCCTCCTGGGCCTCTCCTGGACTTTGGTGAATCCGTTGCCACCTGTGCGTCACCGGGACCTTGTGACTGTGGTCCACCTGGACCTCACCTGGATCTGGTGGCTCTGGTTTCCCATATGGGGGCTCTCCTGGACCTGGTTCCTGTGGTCTCCATCTGGCCTCACCTGGAACACAATGACTCTGTTTTCATATTGGGCCTCTCCTGGACCTGTTGACTCTGGTACTTACATGGGCATCAATTGGGACCTGGGGTACACTCTTATATACCTGGGCCTCTCCTGGACCTGGTGACTGTGGTCCCACCTGGGCCTCACCTGGATGAGGTGACTGGTTCCCACAGGGACCTCACCTGGACCTGGTGACTCAGATCCTCATATGGGCATTATGGGACCTGGTTTCTCAGTTCCACATCGGGGCCTTCCCTGGACCTAGTGATTCTCGTCCCACTCTGGGCCTCACTCTGACGTGGTGACTCTGGTCCCCACCTGCATATCACCAGAACCGGGTAACTCTGGTCCCCCTCTGGGACTCACCCGGAGCTGGGGACACTGGCACTCAACTGGGCCTCAACAGGAGCTGGTGAATCTACTCCTCACTTAGGCCTCTTCTGACCTTCTGACTCTTTTCCCACCTGGCATCAATTGGACATGGTTACTCTGTACCCCACCTGGGCCTCACCTGGACATGATAACTTTGCTCCACACTTTGGCCTCAACTGATCCTGATGATTCTGGTCCCCCCATCTAGACCTCAATCTGGACCTGGTGACTGTGGTCCCCACCTGGGTCTCATTGGACCTGTGACTCTCATTCCCACATGAAACACACCTGGACCTGATGACTGTGTTGTTCTTGTAGTCTCACATTTACCTGGTGTCTCCGGTCCCCACTAGGGCCTTACCTGGATCTGGTGACTCTGATCCTATCTGCGCGTCACTCAGACCTGGTGACTCTGGTCCTAACCTGGGCATCATTGGTACCTGGTGACTCTGTTCGAACCTGAGCCTCACCTGGACATGATGACTCTGGAACCTGGCTGGGACTCACCCTGACCTGGTGACTCTGATCCCCATCTGGATGTCACTGGACCAGGTGATTCTGGTACCCCTCTAGGCCTCAACCAGTTCTGGTGCCTCTGGTCCTCAACTGGGCCTCACCTGAACCTAGTGAATATGCTCCATCTGGGCCTAATTTGGACCTGGTGACTCTGGTACCTACCTGGGCATCATCGGGACATGGTTCCACTGCATGGCCTGCAGGTTGGCCTCACATGAACCTGGTAACTCTGGTCCCAACCTGGGCATCATCGGGACATGGTTCCTCAGCATGGCCTGCAGGTTGGCCTCACCTTGAACTGGTGAGTGGGGTTGCCACCTGGGCCTCACACATAGCTGGTGACTCAATTCCCCTCGTGGGCCTCTTGACCTGGTGAATCTGGTCCTTACCTGGTCCTGTCCCAGACCCGGGGACTCTGGTCACCACCTGGGCCTCACCTGGACCTGGTGAATCTGGTCCCCATCTGTGCCTCACCCAGTCCTGGTGACTTTGTTCCCCACCTGGACCTGATTGCTGTGGACTCTTTTTGGCCTCACCTGGAACTGGTGACTCTGATCCTATCTTCGCGTCACCCAGATCTGGTGACTCTGGGCCTCACCTGGGCATCATTGGTACCTGGTGACTCTGTTCCACGCCTGAGCCAACCTGGACATGATGACTCTGGAACCACTCTGGACCTCTCCCTGACCTGATGCCCTGATCCCTATCTGGATGTCACCTGTACGAGGTGATTCTGGTACCCCTCTAAGCCTCAACCAGATATGGTGACAGTGGTCCTCAACTGGGCCTCACTGGACCTAGTGAATATGCTCCATCTGGGCCTCATTTGGACCTGGTGACTCTGTTCCCTACCTGGGCATCATCGGGACATTGTTCCACTGCATGGCCTGCATATTGGCCTCACCTGGACCTGGTAACTCTGTTCCCTACCTGGGCATCATCGGGACATGGTTCCAATGCATGGCCTGCATATTGGCCTCACCTGGACCTGGTAACTCTGTTCCCTACCTGGGCATCATCGGGACATGGTTCCAATGCATGGCCTGCATATTGGCCTCACCTGGACCTGGTAACTCTGTTCCCTACCTGGGCATCATCGGGACATGGTTCCACAGCATGGCCTGCAGGTTGGCCTCAACTGGACCTGGTAAGTCTTGTCCCTACGTGGGCATCATCGGTACATGGTTCCACTGCATGGCCTGCACGTTGGCCTCACCTGCACCTGGTGAGTGGGATTTACACCTGGGCCTCACCCATACATGGAGACACAAGTCCCCACGTGGCCCTAACTTGGACCTGGTGAATCTGGTCCTTACCTGGTCTTCACTTGGAACTGGTAACTCTGGTCACCACCTGGGAATCACCTGACCTGGTGAATCTGGTCCCCATCTGGGCCTCCTAGTCTTGTTGACTTTGTTCCCAACCTGGAACTGATTGCTGTGGACTCCTTCTTGTCCTCACCTGGAACTGCTGACTCTGATCCTAACTGGACCTCACCCAGATCTGTTGATTCTTGTCCTCACCTGTGGACCAATATGACCTGGATACTTTGTTCCACACCTGAGCCTCACCTGGACATGATGACTCTGCATCCCCTGGGCCTCACCCTGACCTGGTGACTCTGGTCCCCATCTGGATGTCACCTAGACCAGGTGAATCTGGTACCCCTCTAGGCCTCAACTAGACTGGGGGAATCTGGTCCTCAACTGGGCCTCACCGGGACCTAGTGAATATACTCCCCACCTGCGCCTCATCTGTACTTGGTGACTCGGGTTCTACCTGGGCATCATCGGACATGGTTACTCTATTCCCCACTGGGACTCTCCTGATCCTGGTAACTCTGGTCCTGACTTTGGCATCTTCTCTACTTGGTGACTCTGGCTCCACTTGGGCCTCACCTGTAACTGGTGACTCTGATCCTAAGCATGGCCTCACCTGACCTGGTGTCTGTGGTTCCCAGGGACCTCACCTGGACCTCATGTCTCTGGTCCCACCTGGGCCTCACCAGGACCTGGTGTCTCTGGTACCCACCGGGTAGCATCAGGATATGGTTACACTCTTCACTAACAGTGACCCATCCGGACCTATTAACTCTGGTCTTCACCTGGGCCACCTGGACATGGTGGCACTGGTTCCCTCTTGGGTCTCACGTGGACATGTGATTCAGATCCCTGCCTGATCCTCACCTGTAACTGGTGATTCTCGTTCCCACATGGACATCATGTGGATCTGGTGGCTGCAGTGTTTCTAGCTTCTCATGTACCTCGTGACTCTGGTCCCACCAGGGCCTCACCGGTACTGTTGTGTGTGGTTGCCACCTGCACCTCACCTGGACCTGGTGATTCTGGTCTGCGCCTGAGACTACCCTGGATCTGGTGACTGTGGTCCCCACCTTGGCTTCACCTTGATTTTGGGCTCTCCTTCCCATCTGTGCCTCACCTGGCCCTGTGACCATGGTCCTCAACTGGGCAAAATTGGGACACGGTGACTGTGATCCACAACTGGACCTCACCTGGACCAGGTGACTCTGGTCCCCCTCTGGGTGTCACCGTGCCCTAGTGACTGTGAACCCCACTTTGGCCTGACTTGGACCTCCTGACCATGGTTGCCACCTGCGCCTGACCTCGAACTGTTGACTCTGGTTCTTTCAAGGGCCCCCTGGACGTGTTGATCCTGGTGCCCACATGGGCCTGACCTGGACCTGGTGACTCTTGTCACCACCGGGAACTCACCTGGACCTGCTTACGGTGTTCCACACCTGGGCCTCAAGTAGACCTGTTGACCATGGTCCCCAAGCCAGCCTCACATGGACATGTTGCCTCTGATCCGCACCGGGGGCTTCACGTGTACCTGGTAACTCTGGTCCTCATCTGGGTCTCATCTGGACCTAGCGACTCTGGTCCCTACCTGGGCTTCACCTGGATCTGGTGACTCTGGTCCCCACCTGGACTTCACCTGGATCTTCTGACTCTGGTCCACACCTGGACCTGACCTGCATCTGGTGACTCTGGTCCTCAGTTTGGCCTCATCTTGATCTGGCGTCTCTCGTCCCCACTTTGACCTAACTCAGAACTGCTGAATCTTGCCCCACTTCGGCCGCACCCAGACTTGGTGACTCTTGTCCCCAGCTATGCTCAATTCGACCTGATGAATCTGCTCCTCACGTGGGCCTCACATGGACCTGGACTCAGTGATAGAGTGGCTTGGTTCCCAAAGGGGCTCACCTGATATAGCTGACTGTGGTCTTATTCTATGCCTCACCTGGTCCTAGCGATTCTGTTCCCATCTGGGCCTGCATGGCCCTAGTGACTCTGGTCCTCACCCAGGAATCATTAGGACCTGGATACTCTATTCCACACCTGTGCCTCATATTGACTATGGACCTCTCGTCCCATTCTGGGACTCAAACTAAACTAGTTACTGGTTCCCCTTTGAGCCTCACCCTTACCTGGTAACTCTGGTCACCCTTTGGGCTTCACTTCACCAGATGAACCACACCTGGACCTGGTGACTGTGGTGTTCTTGTATACTCACATGTACCTGGTGACTCCAGTCCCCACTAGGGCCTCACCTGGATCTGGTGACTCTGGCCCGCCAGTTGGCCTCACCTACCTGGTGAGAGGTTTGCCACCTAGGCCTCACACATAGCTGGTGACTCAGGTCCCCACGTGAGCCTCTTGGACCTGGTGAATCTGGTCGTTACCTGGTCCTTTCCGAGACCCGGGGACTCTATCCCCACCTGGGCCTCACCTGGACATGGTGAATCTGGTCCCCATCTGGGTCTCACCCTGGTCTGGTGACTTTGTTCCCCACCTGGACCTGATTGCTGTGAACTCTTTTTTGGCCTCACCTGCAACTGGTGACTCTGATCCTATCTGCGCCTCACCCAGATCTGGTGACTCTGGTCCTCACCTGGGCATCTTGGTACCTGGTGACTCTCTTCCACACCTGAGCCTCACCTGGACCCGATGACTCTGGAACCTCTGGGCCTCCCCCTGACCTGGTGACTCTCGTCCCCATCTGGATATCACCTGG
>NW_023331577.1:0-37345 GCF_011100685.1 Canis lupus familiaris
ATTTTGAGTTGATTTGAGTTGATTTTTGTAAGTGTGTAGATATGCGTCCAGTTTCATTCTTTTACATGTGAATATCCAATTATCCCAGCACGTTAGACTGTCTTTTCTTCACTGAGTATCCTTGGCTCTCTTGTCAAATATTAGTTAACTGAGTGTGCTTAGGTTTATTTCTGGGCTCTTGATTCTGCTCCATCGGTCTATTTCTCCATTGTCGTACCAGTACCAAGCCGTTTTGATGATGACAGATTTAGAGTATAACTTGAAATCAGGAAGTGTGATACCTGCTGCTTTGTTCTGCTTTCTCAAGATTTTTTTGGGGGGTGGGTGATGCCACGTGGGGTCTTTTGTGGTTCTACATAAACTTTAGAAGGCCTTCTTCTACTTCTGTAAAAATGTGTCATTGAAATCTTGATAGGGACTGCATCAAATCTATAGATGATTTATGGTAGTATTGACATTTTTAACAATATTAACTTTTCCAATCTATGAACCAAGATACCTTTTTTACATTTATTTGGGTCTTCTCCAATCACTTTTATCAATTTCTTCTAGTTTTCAGTATGGAGATGTTTCCCCTCCTTAGTTTAATTTATTTCTAAGTATTTCATTTTTTGTTTTTGATGTAATTGTCAATGGGAACAATTTATTTTTCCTATGATTAGATGCATATTTTATTTAAAATAGGTTTGGAATTGAGAGAATCATGAAAATCATGAATATAAATATTTATCGGCAACGTTATGGTAAATACATGTATTATACATGCATATATATATATACATATACATTGTTTTTACTGTCATCATCTCATTTTGCTTTATGTCATCAATGAAGTTGGTCATTGTATGCCTGTTTTTATAGGATACTTGGCAATGTAATGTAAACTGATCTAAGCATATGCAATTAATAACCGATAGAGTCATAAATTTAACCCAGGCGCTTTTGCCTCCAACAACTATGCTTATATTTTATTTTTTTTTTTATTTTTTATTTATTATTTCTATTTTATCATTGAGGTATTGACATACAATGTTATATAACCTTCAGGTGAACAACATAATGATCTAACAATTAGCTACATTACTCAGTGCTCACTAAGATAAGTATAGTCACCATTAGTCATTCTACAACATTATTATAATATTGTTGGCTATATTTTCTATGCT
The DNA here is from genome assembly GCF_011100685.1 of Canis lupus familiaris. Lineage (NCBI taxonomy): Eukaryota > Metazoa > Chordata > Mammalia > Carnivora > Canidae > Canis > Canis lupus. Next base: position 1,167 of record NW_023331577.1, read on the forward strand.
GCAGCATTTATCTCCATGACTTATTTGTTTTATACCTGGAAGTTTATGCCTCTTAATCCCCTTTCTATGGTATTTGTGTTTGTCTGACTGGCTTATTTCATTTAGCACTATACTTTCTAGCTCCATCCATGTTGCTGTGAATGGCAAGAATTCATTCCTTTTTATGGCTGAATAATAGTCTGTTGTATATGTATGATACCACTTCATCTTTGTCCATTCACCTATCAATGGATAGTTAGGCTGCTGCCATAATTTTGTTGTTGTAAATAATGTTGCAATAAACATTAGGGTGCATGTATCCCCTCAACTTAGTGTTTTTGTGTTTTGGAGATAAATACTCAGTAGAGCAATTACTGGATCATAGGTAGTTCTATTTTTAATTTCGTGAGGAACATCCATACTGTCTTTCACAGTAGCAGTGAAACTTTCACCAGTTTGCATTCCCAACAAGAGTGCATGAGGGTTCCTATTTCTATGCATCCTTGCCAACGATTGTTTGTTGAGTTTTTGACGTTAGCCATTCTGACAGGTGTGAGGTAGTATCTCATTGTGATTTTACTTTGCATGTCCCTGATGATGAGTGTTGAGCATCTTTTCATGTGTCTGTCTGTTGGCCATCTGTATGTCTTCTTTGGATAAATGTCTGTTCATGTCTTCTGCCCATTTTTTAACTTGGGTCTTTTTGTGTTGAGTTCTATAAGTTCTTAGATATTTGGATACCTACTCTATTGGATATATCATTTGCAAATCTCCTCTCACTCAGTAGGATGCTTTTAATTCTGCTGGTTGTTTCCTTTGCTGTGCAGAAACTTTTCACCATGATGTAGTCCTAATAGTTTACTTTTGGTGGTGTTTCCCTGTGGAAACAGGTTGTATAACAAACAGATTGTTCTCTATAGTAAAGAGTCTGTTGGTTGGTTTGCATCTCTCTGTTTTCTTCCCTTTGCTCCTTCGTTTTGTTTCGTAAATTAAATGTGAGAGTGAAGTCATACGGCATATCTTTCTCTAACTTAGTTCACACAACACAATACTCTTTAGCTCCATCCGTGTCACTGCAAATGGCAAGATTTCATTCTTTTTGAGGGCTGAGTAATATCCCATGTTTTATATATATCCCACTTCCTTATCCATTCACCAGTCAATGAACCCTTGTCTCCTTGCATAATTTGGCTATTGTAGATAACACAGCTATAAACATTGGGGTGCACGTATACCTATGAATTAATATTTTCGTATTCTTCAGGTACATACCCAGTAGTGCAATCGCTGGATCAGAGGGTAGTCCTATTTCTAACCCTTTGAGGAACCTCCATACTGCTTTCCAGAGTGGCTGCACCAGTTTGCATTCCCACCAACAGTGCAAGAGGGTCCCCCTTTCTCTGCATCTTCACCAACACCTGTTGTTTCTTGTGTTGTTGATTTTAGCCATTCTGACAGATGTGAGGTGATATCTCATTGTAGTTTTAATTTGCATTTCCCTGATAATCACTGATATTGAAGATCTTCTCATGTGTCTGTTAGCCATCTGGAGGTCTTTTTTGGAAAAACGTCTATTCACGTTTTCTGTCTCTTTCTTAATTGGATTATTTGGTTTCTGGGTGTTGAGGTTTACAAGTTCTGCACATACTGTGGATACTAACCCTTAACTGGGTGTGTCATTTCCAAATATCTTTTCCCATTCTGTAGGTCGCCTTTAGTTTTGTTGATTGTTTCCTTCACTGGGCAAAAGTTTTTGTTTGATGGAGTCTCAATAGTTTATATTTTACTTTTGTTTCCCTCGCTCCAGGAGACAAATCTAGTTGCTATGGTTAATGTGAGAGGTTACTGCTTGTGTTCTCCTCGAGGATCTTGATGGTTTCCTGTCTCACCTTTAGGTCTTTCATCCATTTTGAATTTATTTTTGTGTATGGTATAAGAAAGTGGTCCAGTTTCATTCTTTTGCATGTCGCTGTCGTTTTCCCAACACCATTTGTTGAAGAGACTGTCTTTTTCCCATTGGACATTCTTTTCTGCTTTGTCAAAGATTGATTGGCCATACAGTTGTGGGAATGGGTTCTCTATTCTGTTGCATCGATCTATGTGTTTGTTTTTGTGCCAGTACCATACTGTCTTGATCCCTGTAGCTTTGTAATATAACCTCTACTCTGGAATTGTAATGCCTCCAGCTCTGCTTTTCTTCTTTAAGGTTTTTGTGGCTATTTGGGGTCTTCTGTGATTCCATACAAATTTTAAGATTCTTTATTGTAACTCTGAAAAATGCTTTCGGTATTTTGATAGGAGTTGCATTAAATGTGTAGTTTGCTTTTGGTAGTGTAGACATTTTAACAATACTGGAAGACATTTAATAATGTCTTCCAATCCGTGAGCATGGAATGTCTTTTCATTTCATTTTCATTTTCAATTTGTTCATTGATGTTTTATCCTTTTGAGAGCAAAGGTCTTTCATCTCTTTGGTTAGGTTTATTGTCGGATATCTTATTGATTTTGGTGCAATTGTAAATGGTATTTCTTAATTTCCCTTTCTACTCCTTTACTATTATTGTATAGAAATACAACAGGTTTCTGTACATTGACCTTGTGTCCCGCGACTTTACTGAATTTGTTTATCAGTTCTAGCAATTTGTTGGTGGAATCCTTAGGTTTTTTTTTTTATATAGAGTATCATGTCATCAGCAAATAACAAAAGTTTTCCTTCCTCCTTGTTCATTTTGATGTCTTTTATTTGTTTTTGTTGTCTGATTGCTGTGACTGGGACTTCCAGCACTTTGTTAAGCAGAAGTGGTAAGAGTGGACATCTTTGTCTTGTTCCTGGCATAGAGAAAAGCTCTGTTTTTGCCCTTGAGGATGATATTAGCTGTGGGTTTTTCATATATGGCTTTTATTGTGTTGAGTTATGTTCCCTCTACCCTGCTTTGTTGAGGGTATTTTTTCCTAAGGAAGACTTTTTATTATGCACCAAAACAGAGATTAGCAGAAGGATATGGCCACTGTACTCGTAGTGCTAAAAAGGTGTATAAAGAAATAATTCAGAAGTGAGAATGTTGAGCCCTGAATTTTAGTCATAAGTAATGCTCTTTGTTATTCTACTGAGTTGGTTTTGTGTTCATCTGATCTTTGAAAGTCCACTAATGATTTGTAAAATATACATTGTATATTTGTTCTATAGTGTCCAAGGAAAGATCATAATATTATATAGTTGGCAACATTATTAACAAGAACCACGGAGGGTTTTTATAATTAATGGATATCCTACATTGTCAAATGCTTTTCCTGCATCTATTGAAATGATCATTTTAAATTTAAATTTAATTAATTAAAATATAATATATTATTAGTTTCAGAGGTAGAGTTTAGTGAGTCATCAGTTGCATATAATACCCAGTGCTCATTAAATCAAGTGGCCTGCTTAATGCCTATCACCCTATTAGCCCATCCCTCCACCCACCTCCCTTCCCATGATTCTTATCCCTTTTTTCAGTGTGGTGTATCATGTTGATGATCATGTTGCAGATATTGAACCACTCTTGCAGCCCAGGAGTAAATCCCTCCTGATTGTGGTGAGTGACTCTTTCATTATACTGTTGGGTTGGGTTTGGTAGTATTTTACTGAGTATTTTTGCATCTATATTCATCAGGGATACTGGTAGTATTTTACTGAGTATTTTTTAAAAGATTTTATTTATTTATTCATGAGACACACAAAGAGAGAGAGAGACAGCCAGAGACACAGGCAGAGGGAGAAGCAGGCTCCACGCAGGGAGCCTGACGTGGGACTCAATCCCGGGTCTCCAGGATCACACCATGGGCTGAAAGCGGCGCTACCGCTGAGCTACCCAGGCTGCCCTTAATTAGTATTTTTGCATCTATATTCATTATACTGTTGGGTTGGGTTTGGTAGCATTTTACTGAGATATTTTGCATCTATATTCATCAGGGATACTGGTGGTCTTTTTTTCAGTGGTGTTTTTATCTGCTTTTGGTATCAAGGTTGTGCTGGCCTCATAGAATGAATTTGGAAGATTTCCTTCCTCTTGTATTTTTTGGAATAGTTAGAGAAGAATAGGTATTAACTCTTCTTTTCACGTTTGGTAGAAATCCCCTGTGAAGCCACCTGGCCCCGGACTTTTGTTTGTTGGGATTTTTTTGATTGCTGATTCTATTTCTTTGCTGGTTATCAGCCTGCTCAAGTTTTCCATTTCTTTCTGTTTCAGTTTTGGTCATTTATATGTTTCTATGAATGTATCCATTTGTTCCAGGTTGTCCGATTTGCTGGCATAAAGTTTTTCATAATATTCTCTTATAACTGTATTTCCATGATGTCGATTATTATTTCTTCACTCTCATGTGTGACCTTATTCATTTGGGTCCATTCTCTCTTGTTGTTAATAAGTCTGGAGGTTTATGAATTTTATTAATTTTTTCAAAGAACCAGCTCCTGATTTCATTGATCTGCTCTATTGGTTTTTAAGGCCTATATCATCTTTTTTCTGCTCTGATCTTTCTTTTTTTTCCTTCCTTCTGCTGGCTGTAGGCTTTGCTTGTTATTTTTCTAGCTCTTTTAGGTGTAAGGTTAGGTTGTTTTTTATTTTTGTATATTTTTTTGGAGTTTGATTTGCCAACACATAGTATAACACCCAGTGCTCATCCCGTCAAGTGCCCCCCTCAGTGCCCGTCACCCAGTCACCCCCTCCCCCCCCCCGCACCCCCTTCCACTACCCCTTGTTCATTCCCCAGAGTTAGGAGTCTTTCATGTTCTGTCACCCTCTCCGATTTTTCCCACTCATTTTCTCTCCTTTCCCCTATAACCCCATTCACTATTTTGGTTAGGTTGTTTATTTGAGATTTTTCTTGCTTTTTGAGGTAAGCCTGTATTGCTAACTACTTTCCAAATAGGACCACTTTTGCTTCTTCCCAAAGGTTTTGGACCACTGTGTTTTTACTTTCATCTGATTCATGTATTTTTTAAATCTCTTCTTTGATTTCCTGGTTGGCCCGTTCATTGTTTAGTAGCATGTTGTTTTACCTCCATGTATTTGTGGCCTTCCCGAGGTTTCTTGTGACTGACTTCTAGTTTTATGGCGTTGTTGTCAGAAAGGTGCATGATGTGAAGTCAAATTTTTTATATTTGCTGAGGCCTGATTTGTAACCTAATATGTGATCTATTTTGTAGAATGTCCCATGTGCACTTGAAAAGAATGTATATTCTGCTGTTTTAGGATGGAATGTTCAGAACATATCTGTTAAATCCATCTGGTCCAGGGTGTCATTTAAAGCCATTGTTTCCTTGTTGATTTTCTGTCTAGATAATCAGTCCACTGATGAAAGTGGGGTGCTAAAGTTTCCTGCTCTTATTGTCCTATTATTAATGGGTTCCTTTATGTTTGATATTTATTCTTTTATATATTTGCGTACTTGCATATTAAGTGCATAAATATTACCATTGTTATATTTCTTGTTGGACTGTCATCTTTATTAAGATATAGTTACCATTTTGTCTCTTGTTACAATCTTTATTTTAATGTGGAGTTTGTCTGATACAAGTGTTACTACTCCAACTTTCTTTTGACATCAATTTGGATGGTCAATGTTCCTGTTCCGCTTACTTTCAATCTGCGGGTGTCTTTAAGTCCAAAATGAGTCTCTTGTAGGCATATAGATGGGTCTTGTTTTTTATACATTCTGACACCCTGTGTCTTTTGTTTGGAGCATTTAGTCCATTTACACTCAGAATAATTACTGATACGTATATTTTGTGCCCTTTTATTACTGGTTCTTTTGCTGTTTGTGGAGATTTTCTCTCTTCCTTTCTTTGTTACCTTTGGTCTCTTCTTCCCACTCAAAGAGTCCCCTTTAATATTTCTTCCAGGTCTGGTTTAGTGATCATGAACTCCTTTAGATTTTGTTTGTCTGGGAAACTCTTTATCTCTCCTTCGTTTTTGTTTTTGTTTTGTTTTTTTTTTTTTGTATATTTTTCATTGGAGTTCGATTTGCCAACATATAGCATAACACCCAGTGCTCATCCCGTCAAGTGCCCCCGTCAGTGCCCGTCACCCAGTCACCCCATTCCCCCCGCCCACCTCCCTTTCCACTACTCTTTGTTCGTTTCCCAGTGTTAGGAGTATTATGCTGAGTGACGTAAGTCAATTGGAGAAAGACAAACATATGGTCTCATTCATTTGGGGAATATAAAGAATAGTGAAAGGGAATAAAGGGGAAAGGAGAGAAAATGAGTGGGAAATATCAGTGAGGGTGACAGAACATGAGAGACTCCTGTCTCTCCTTCTATTTTGAATGATAGCCTTGTTGGATAGAGTATTCCTGGCTGCAGATTCTTTCCATTCAGCCTGTTGAATATATCATGCCATTCTTTTCTGGACTGCATGATTTCTGTTGAGAAATCCAGCTTGCCTTATTGGCCTTCCCTTGTAAGTTAAGGGCCTATCTTTTTATGCTGCCTTTAAGATTTTTCTTTCCCTTTTCACTATATTTTGCAAATTTAACCATAATATGTCTTGGTATTGGCCTGCTTTTGTTGATTTTGATGGGAGTTCTCTGTGCCTTCTGCATCTGGATGTCTGTTTCCTTCCCCCCAGATTAGGGAAGTGTTCAGCTATTATTTCTTCAATTAAATTTTCTGCCCCTGTTTCTGTGTTTTCTTCTGGGACACCTATAATACAAATGTTATTGTATTTGATGGAGTCACTGAGTCCCCTAAATGAATTCTCAAGGTACATAAATCTTCTTTCTCTCTTCTGTTCAGCTTCATTATTTTCCATTGTTTTGTCTTCTAGGTCACTGATTGGTTCCTCTGCTTCTTACAGCCTTTTGTTTATTGCATCAAGCCTGTTTCCAATCTTCCTTATTCCATCTTTCATCTCTGATTGATTCTTTTTTAACAATTTCATCTCTAAGGAAAGGATCTCACTGATGTCTTGTAATATTTTCTCAAGCCCAGTGATTATCCTCATGATTGTTGCCTCCATCAGGGCCAGCCTGGGTGGCTCAGTGGCTTAGCGCCACCTTCAGCCCAGTGCCTGATCCTGGAGGCCGAGGATCCAGGCTGGTGTCGGTGTTGGGTCCTCTGCATGGAGCCTGCTTCTACCTCCGCCTGTGTCTCTGCCTCTCTCTCTCTCTGTGTGTGTGTGTGTGTCATGAATAAATAAATGAAATATTTTTTTTAATTTTAAAAATAAATACTCCATCAGATGTGTTACTTATATCTTTTTTGCTTAGATTTCTGGCCATGGCCTTACCTTTGTCTTTCATATGGGATCATTTTCTCTATCTTGGCATTTTGTCTAAGTCTGGATCTTCCCTGTATTGTGAAAGCCAGTTTTATATCTTGTTCTCAAAAGAAATGGCTTTTTAAAGAATAGTTCATGTAGTGCCCTGGGACAAAAAGAAGCAAATCTTTTTGTCCTGTTGAAGTCTCAATAGTTCATTTTTCCTTTTGTTTCCTTTGCCTCTAGAGACCTCTCTATCAAAAAGTTGCTGCTGCCAAGGTCAAATAGGTTGCTACCCCTATTCTCCTCTAGGATTTTGATGGATTCCTGTCTCTAGTTTAGGTATTTCATCCATTTTGAGTTCTTTGTGTGTGTGGTGTAAGACAGTGTTTCAGTTTCATTCTTATCTATGTGGCTATCCAATTTTCCCAACATGATTTGTTGAAGATACTTCTTTCCTATGTATATTCTTTCCTGATTTGTCAAAGAGTAGCTGACCATATTTTTGAGTATCTATTTCTGTATTTTCTATTCTGTTCCATTGATCTATGCATCTGTTTTTGTGCCAGCACCATAATGCCTTGATGATTACAGCTTTTTAATACTGCTTGAATTCTGGAATTGGGATGCCTCCACCTTTATTTTCTTTTTCAATTTTGCTTTGGCTATTCAGAATCTTTTCTATTTCTATATAAATTTTGGGATTAAGTGTTCCAGATCTGTGAAAAATGTCAACGAATTTTGATAGGGATTGCATTGAATGTGTAGATTACCCTGGATAGGGTAGACATTTTGCAATATTTGTTCTTCCAATCCATGCACATGAAGTGTTTTTCCATTTCTTTGTGTCTTCCTCAATTTCGTTCAGAAGTGTTGTATACTTTTCGGAGCACGGACCATCACCTCATTGGTTAGTTTTATTTATGGGTGTTGGTTCGATTATAAATGGGATTGATTCAATGATTTCTCTTTCTTCTGCCTCATTGTTAATGTATAGAAATGCAACTGAGTTCCGTGCTTTGATTTTATATCCTGTGAGTTTGCTGAATTCCTATACCTGTTCTAGCAGTTTTGGGGTCAAATGTTTTGGGTTTTCCACATCGAGTATCATGTTGTCTATGAAGAGTGGAAGTTTGGCTTCTTGCTGATTTGGATGCCTTTTATTTCTTTTCATTGTCTAATTGCTGAAGCTAGGACTTCCAGTACTATGTTGAACAACAGTGGTGAGAATGAACATCTCTGTCATATTTTTGACCTTAGGGGCTGAGCTCTCATTTTTTCCCATTGAGGGTTATTCCTGAGTATTTTTCTCATATGGCTTTTATGATATTGAGGTATATTGCTTCTATCCTTACATTGTGGAGAATTATCAAGAAAGCATGCTGCGTTTTATCAAATGCTTTTTCTACATCCTTGAGGGCATCATATGTTTTTTGTCTTTTCTTTCATTACTGTGGTGTATTAAATTGATTGCTTTGCAGATGTTGAAAGCTTCACCCTTGAAGCCCAGGGATACATAGCATTTGATCGTGGTGAATAAATCTTTTAATATATGGTTGGATGGCATTGGGCAGTATCTTGATGAGAAATTTTGAGTCCATTTTCATCAGGGATACTGTTCTGTATTTCTCCTTTTTGGTTGGGGTCTTTTTCTGGTTTTGAGAACAAGGGAATGCTGGCAATATCTACAAATGAGTTTGGAAGTTTTCCTTCCATTTCTATTTTTTGAAACAGCTTCAGAAGAATAAGTATTAATTCTTCTTTAAATGTCCCATAGAATTCTGCTGGGAGGCCATCTGGCAGTGGACTCTTGTTTTTTGGGAGATTTTGGATTACTTCTTCAATTTCCTTCCTGTTTGTGGGTCTGTTTAGGTTTTCCATTTCTTCCTGGTTCAGTTTTGGTAGCTTATATGTTTCTAGGAATGCATCCATTTCTTCCAGATTGTTTAATTTGTTGCCATTTGGTTGCTCATAATGTTCTTTTATAATTGTTTGTATTTCTTTGATATTGGTTGTGATCTCTCCTTTTTCATTCATGATTTTATTTACTTAGATCCTTTCTCTTTTCTTTTTGATAAGTCTGCCTATGAACTTTTCAATCTTATTCATTCTTTCATTGAACCAGCTCTTAGTTTCTTTGATCTCTTCTACTGGTTTTTAAATTTTTATATAATTGATTTCTTCTCTATCATTTCTCTTCTCCTGCTGTATTTAATGTTTATTTCCTGTTCTTTCTCCAGCTCCTTTAGGTGTAAATTTATATTCTGTATTTGAGAGTTTTGTGTTGCTTGAGAAAGACTCATATTTCTATATAATTCCCTCTTAAGACTGTCTTTGCTGTATCGCCAAGGTTTTGAAGTGGTGTGTTTTCATTTCTATTTGCTTCCATGTATTTTTAAAATTCCTCTTTAATTTCTTGGTTGATTCATTTATTCCTTAGTAAGATGCTCTTTAGCCTCCATTTATTTTGTGTTTCTTCTAAATTTTTTCTTGGGATTGACTTCACGTTTCAAAGCATTGTAGTCAGAAAATATGCGCAGTATAATCACAATCTTTTTGTACCAGTTGAGACTGAATTGTGACTTAGTATCTGGCCTTTTCTGGATAATGTTTCATATGTACTGAAGAAGAATGTGTATTCTATTTCTTTATGATGAAATGCTCAGGATATATCAGGGGAAGTTCATAGGGTTCAATATGTCATTGAAAGCCCCGGTTTCCTCGTTCATCTGCTTAGATGATTTGTCCATTGTTTGATTGGGATCTTAAAGTCCCTAGTATTATTGTATTATTTTCAATGAGTTTCTTTAAAATTCTTGTTTTATGTATTTGGCTACTCCCAAGTTAGGGGCATATATACTTATAGTTGTTACATCTCTTTGTTGGACATCCCCCTTTATTATTTTTTTTAAATAAAATAATTTTTTATTGGTGTTCAATTTACCAACATACAGAATAACACCCAGTGCTCATCCGGTCAAGTGTCCCCCTCAGTGCCCGTCACACAACTCACCCCCACCCCCGCCCTCCTCCCCTTCCATCACCCCTAGTTCGTTTCCCTAGAATTAGGAGTCTTTATGTTCTGGTCTCCCTTTCTGATATTTCCCGCACATTTCTTCTCCCTTCCCTTTTATTCCCTTTAACTATTAGTTATATTCCCCAAATGAATGAGAACATACACTGTTTGTCCTTCTCCGATTGACTTACTTCACTCAGCATAATACCCTCCAGTTCCATCCACGTTGAAGGCAAATGGTGGGTATTTGTCGTTTCTAATGGCTGAGTAATATTCCCTTTGTATACATGAACCACATCTTTTTATCCATTCAGCTTTCGATGGACACCGAGGCTCCTTCCACAGTTTGGCTATTGTGGACATTGCTGTATAAACATCGGGATGCAGGTGTCCCGGCATTTCATTGCATCTGAATCTTTGGGGTAAATCCCCAACAGTGCAATTGATGGGTCGCTAGGGCAGGTCTATTTTTAACTCTTTTGAGGAACCTCCACACACTTTTCCTGAGTGACTGCACCAGTTCACATTCCCACCAACACTGTAAGAGGCTTCCCTTTTCTCCACATCCTCTCCAACATTTGTTGTTTCCTGCCTTGTTAATTTTCCCCATTCTCACTGGCATGAGGTGGTATCAAATCTGTGGTTTTGATTTGTATTTCCCTGATGGCAAGTGATGCAGAGCATTTTCCCATGTGCATGTTGGCCATGTCTATGTCTTCCTCTGTGAGATTTCTCTTCATGTCTTTTGCCCATTTCATGATTGGATTGTTTGTTTCTTTGGTGTTGAGTTTAAGAAGTACTTTATAGATCTTGGAAACTAGCCCTTTATCTGATACGTCATTTGCAAATATCTATTTCCCATTCTGTAGGTTGTCTTTTAGTTTTGTTGACTGTATCCTTTGCTGTGGCAAAAGCTTCTTTATCTTGATGAAGGTCCCAAAGTTCATTTTTTGCTGTTGTTTCTTTTGCCTTCGTGGGATGTATCTTGCAAATAATGCTTACTGTGGCCCAGAGTTTCAAAAAGGGGTATTGTCCTGTGTTCTTCCTCTAGGATTTGATGGGAATCTTGGTCTCACATTTAGATCTTTTCACTCACATTTTGAGTTTGATCTTTTGTGTAGGGTGCAAAGAGAGTGGTCTAGTTCATTCTTCCTGCATGTGGATGTCCAATTTTCCCAGCACCATTGTATTGCGAAGAGACTACGTCTTCTTCTTCCAATGGATAGGTCTTTCCTCCTTTATTCGAATATTAGTTGACCATAAATTCAGGGTCCACTTCGGGGTTCTCTATTCTGTCCTATGATCTATTGGTCTGTTTTTGTGCCATACCACAGGTCGTGATGACCAACAGCGTTTGTAGTACAACCTGAAATCTGGCATTGTGATGCCCCCAGATATGGTTTTCTTTTTTAAAATTCCCCCTGGCTATTCGGGGTCTTTTCTGATTCCACACAAATCTTAAAATAATTTGTTCTAACTCTCTGAAGAAAGTCCATGGTATTTTGATAGGGATTGCATTAAACGTGTATATTGCCCTGGGTAACATTGACATTTTCACAATATTAATTCTGCCAATACCATGAGCATGGAATATTTTTCCATCTCTTTGTGGTTCTTCCTCAATTTCTTTCAGAAGTGTTCTATAGTTTTGAGGGTATAGATCCTTTACCTCTTGGTTAGGTTTATTCCTAGGTATCTTATGCTTTTGGGGGCAATTGTAAATGGGATTGAACCTCCTTAATTTCTCTTTCTTCAGTCTCATTGTTAGTGTATAGAAATGCCACTGATTTCTGGGCATTGATTTGTATCCTGCCACGCTACCGAAAATTGCTGTATGGAGTTCTAGCAATCGTGGGGTGGAGGCTTTTGGGTTTCTATGTAGAGTATCATGTCATCGGCGAAGAGGGAGAGTTTGACCTTCTTCTTTGCAATTTGAATGCCTTTAATGTCTTTTTGTTGTCTGATTGCTGAGGCTAGGACTTCCAGTACTATGATTGAATAGCAGTGGTTGAGAGTGGACATCCCTGTCTTGTTCCTGATCTTAGGGGAAAGGCTCCCAGTGCTTCCCCATTGAGAATGAGATTTGCTGTGGCTTTTCGTAGATGGCTTTTAAAGATGTTGAGGAATGTTCCCCTCTATCCCTACACTCTGAAGAGTTTTGATCAGAATGGATGCTGTATTTTGTCAAATGCTTTCCTCTGCATCTAATGAGAGGATCCATATGTTCTTGGTTTTTCTCTCTTGCTGATATCGATGAATCACATTGATTGTTTTACGAGTGTTAGAACCAGCCTTGTGTCCCGGGGATAAATCCTACTTGGTCATGGTGAATAATTTCTCTAATGTACTGTTGGATCCTATTGGCCTAGTATCTATGTGTTTGAGAATTTTTGGCATTCCATGTTCATCAGGAATATTCGGTCTGTACTTCTCCTTTTGGTGGGGGTCTTTGTCTGGTTTTTGGAATTAAGGTGATGCTGGGCTCATAGAACCACGAATTTGGAAGTACTCCATCTCTTTCTATCTTCCAAACAAGCTTTAGTAGAATAGGTATGATTTCTTCTTTAAACAGTTTGATAGAATTCCCCTGGGAAGCCCATCTGGCCCTGGACTCTTGTGTCTTGGGAGGTTTTTGATGACTCGTGCTTCAATTTCCTCCCCTGGTTTGGCCTGTTCAGGTTTTCTATTTCTTCCTGATGGTCCAGTTTTGGTATAGTTTTATGGCTTTCCAGGAATGCGTCCATTTTCCTAGATTGCCTACTTTATTGGAGTTATAGCTGTTCATAATTATGTTTTCAAAATCGTTTTGTATTCCTTGGTGTTGGTATGTGTATCTCTCCTTTCTCATTCATGTGATTTTATTAATTTGAGTTTCTCTCTCTTCTTTCTTTAATAAGGTTGGCAATGGGTGTAATCTAATCTTATTACATTCTTTTCACAAGAAACCAAATCCTGGTTCTGTGATTGTTCCACAGTTCTTTGGTCTCGATTTCGTTGAGTTCATGCTCGAACTCTTTATTAACTCCTTCTCTCTGGGTGTAGGATCTATTGCTGTTTTTCTCAGCCTCCTTTATGTGTAAGGTTAGCTTTTGTATTGAGTTCTTTACAGTTTTTGGATGGATGCTTGTATTGCGTGTATTCCCCCTCAGGACTGCTTTTGCTGGCATCCCAAAGATTTTGAATGGTTGTATCTTCATTCTCATTAGTTTCCATGAATCTTTTTAATTCTTCCTTAATTTCCTGGTTGACCCTTTCATCTTTTAGCAGGATGGTCCTTAACCTCCACGTGTTTGAGGTCCTTCCAAACTTCTTGTTGTGATTTAGTTCTAATTTCAAGGCATTATGGTCTGAGAATATGCAGGGGACGATCCCAATCTTTTGGTATCAGGTTCAGACCCGATTTGTGACCCAGTATGTGGTCTATTCTGGAGAAAGTTCCATGTGCACTTGAGAAGAATGTGTATTCAGTTGAGTTTGGATTGTAAAGTTCTGTAGATATCTGTGAAATCCATCTGGTCAGTGTATCATTTAAAGCTCTCGTTTCTTTGGAGATGTTGTGCTTAGAAGACCTATCGAGGGTGAGAAAAGAGCTAGATGGAAGTCACCAAGTATAAGTGTATTATTATCTAAGTATTTCTTCACTTTGGTTATTAATTGGTTTAAATATTGGGCAGCTCCCACATTCGGGGCATATATATTGAGGATTGTTAAGTCCTCTTGTTGGATAGATCCTTTAAGTATGAGATAGTGTCCCTCTTCATCTCTCACTACAGTCTTCGGGGTAAATTTTAGTTTATCTGATATAAGGATGGCTACCCTGCTTTCTTTGAGGACCATTTCGAATGGTAAATGGTTCTCCAACCTTTTTATTTTCAGGTTGTAGGTGTCCTTCTGTCTAAAATGAGTCTCTTGTAGACAGCAAATAGATGGGGTCCTTCTTTTTTATCCAGTCTGAAACCCTGAGCCTTTTGATGGGGTCATTAGCCCGTTCACATTCAGAGTTACTATTGACAGATATGAGTTTAGTGTCATCATGATATCTATTCAGTCCTTGTTTTTGTGGATTGTTCCACTGAACTTCTTCTTAAGGGGAATTTTAAGAGTCCCCCTTAAAATTTCTTGCAGAGCTGGTTTGGAGGTCAACATATTCTTTCAGTTGCCTGCCTGTCTTGAAGCTCTTTATCTCTCCTTCCATTTTGAATGAGAGCCTTGCTGGATAAAGTATTCTTGGTTGCATGTTCTTCTCATTTAGGACCCTGAATATATCCTGCCAGCCCTTTCTGGCCTGCCAGGTCTCTGTGGAGAGGTCTTCTGTTACCCTAATATTCCTCCCCATAAAAGTCAGGGATTTCTTGTCTCTTGCTGCTTTAAGGATCTTCTCTTTATCTTTGGAATTTGCAAGCTTCACTATTAGATGTCGAGTTGTTGAACGGTTTTTATATTGATTTTAGGGGTGGATCTCTCTATTTCCTGGATCTGAATGCCTGTTTCCCCTTCCAGATTAGGAAATTTTTCAGCTAGGATTTGTTCAAATACATAGTCTGGCCCTCTGGCCCTTTCGGCGCCCTCAGGAACCCCAATTAAACGTAGGTTTTTCTTCCTCAGGCCGTCATTTCCCTTAATCTGTCTTCATGGTCTTTTAATTGTCTGTCTCTTTTTTCCTCAGTTTCCGTGTTTGCCATCAACTTGTCTTCTATGTCACTCACTCGTTCTTCCACGTTGTTAACCCTCGTCGTTAGGACTTCTAGTTTGGATTGCATCTCATTCAATTGATTTTTAATTTCTGCCTGATTGGATCTAATTCTACAGTCATGAAGTCTCTTGAGTCCTTTATGCTTTTTTCTAGAGCCACCAGTAGCTGTATAATAGTGCTTCTGAATTGGCTTTCTGACATTGAATTGTAATCCAGGTTTTGTAACTCTGTGGGAGAGAGGACTGTTTCTGGTTCTTTCTTTTGAGGTGAGGTTTTCCTTCTAGTCATTTTGCTCAGTGCAGAGTGGTCAAAAACAAGTTGTATTGGGAAAAGGAGAAAAGAGAGAGAGAGGAAAGAAAAGGAAAAAGAAAAAAGAAAAAAGGAAGAAAAAGAGAAAAGAGAAGAAAGAGAAAGAAAGAAAGAAAGGTGAAAAGGGTGGGGGAAGCAATCAGAAATCAAAAAGAAAAAAAAACACGGGGGAGTATCTTCTGATTCTGTATACTTTAAGTCCCTTGACTTCCCCTGGAACTTGTCCGTCTAGTGGTCTTCTGGGGGCGGAGCCTGTTGTGCTGATTTTCAGGTGTTCGCACTTGGGGGAGCTGCTCTGCCCCCTGCCTGGTGCAGGGCTCAGTGGGGGTTGTTTACCCCGTGAGGCCCTAGGAGGAACAACGGCAGTGTCGGCTGCAGCTCTGGAAACCTGGATTCAGCTCCCGCAGGAACTACTCCGTCTGCAGGGGCCTGGAGGCTCCGGGGGGGGCCGCTGATCTGCTCAGCTCCGGGCAGGAGTGTCCTTGCGGTCCTGAGCCCTCCCGGCCTCTGCCTGTCCCGGGGGGAGGCCGGATCCTGGGCTGTGTCCCAGCGCCCTGTGTTCCCGGCCTGCGCTGTTGGATTCGTGCTCCTTCCCCGCAGCCCCCTCCGCGGAGCGGCCGCCCGAGCCCCTCCAAGGGGCTCCGGGTCCCGCCATGCGCGCTGCAGCCCTTAGGGAGCTCGGCGCACTCTCCCGGGGCGCAGGTGTCTGTTAGTGTCCCAGGGAGCCCGAGGGCATCCCCGCCCTCCTGGGGTCCTGCTCTAACTCCCTGCGGGCACCTTTCCGCCCGGGAAAGTTGGTGCAGCTCCTGCTTCTCCCCGACGTGGCTCTCCTGTCCTGGGGACACTCGCCCTGGCCTCAGCCCAGCTCCTCGCGGGGCCCCTCCCCCTTGGATGCCTTTTGTTTCTTTATTTCTTTTTCCCCGTCTTCCTCCCTTGATAGAAGCACAAACTGTTCTCATTGTAGCGTGTCAGCTGTTCTCTCTTTAAATCTCAGGCCGAATTCGTAGATTTTCAGGATGATTTGAAGGTTATCTAGGTAATTTGGTGGGGACAGGTGTTTGGGGACCCTACTCTTCTGCCATCTTGCCTCTCCTTCCCCCCTTTATTATGATGTAGTGTCCTTCTTCACCTCTTAATACAGTCTTTGGTTTAAAGTCTAGTTTGTGTGATATGGCCACTTCAGCTTCCTTTTTGGTGTCCATTAGCATGATAAATTGATCTCCATCTGTTGACTTTAATCTGAAGGTGTCTTTGGGTTAAAATGAGTCTTCTGTACTCAGCATATTGATTGTTTTTTTTTATCCATTAGATATCCTATGTCTTTTGATTGGAGCTTTTAATCTTTTTATCTTCAAAGTAATTATTGAAAGACATGAATTATTGCCATTGTATTACTTTACAGTCATTGTTTCTGTAGAATATAGTTGTTCCTTTCTGGCCTTTATTACTTTTGAGCTCTCTCTTTGTGTAGAGGATCCCCTTTAATAGGTCATGCCAGGCTGGTTTAGTGATCACAAATTCTTTTAGTTTCTGTTTGTCCTCAAAGCTCTATATCTCTCTTTCTCTTCTGAATGATAGCTTTGCTGGATAAGGTATTCTAGGCTGCATATTGTTCTCATCTAGCACCTTGATGTACCATACCAGGCCTTTCTAGCCTGCCAGGTGTTTATGATTAGGTCTGCTGCCAGCCTATGTGTCTACCCTTATAGATTAAGGACCTCCTATCCTGAGGTGCATCCAGGATGTTTTCTTTGTCTCCAGGATTTGCAAATTTCACTATTATATGTTGGGGTGTTGATCTATTTTTATTGATTTTGAGGGGGGTTCTCTGTGCATCCTGGACTTGAATGCCTGTTTCTTTCCACATTCTTGTTATGTCTTCAGCTATAATTTATTCAAGTATACCTTTTGCCCCTCTCTCCCTCTCTTGATCTTCTGGGACACCTATTATCTGGATATTAACTTGCTTTGTAGATTCAATGAGTTTTCAAATTCTCCCTTCATTATCTAGCAGTTGCCTAGTTGTCTTCTTTTCAGGTTGCCTATTTTGCATCATTTTATCTCTATGTCACTGACTGTCTCTCCTGCCTCATTTATCCTCGTTGTTAGAGCCTCCACTTGGAACTCTATCTCAGTAATAGCATTTTTAATTTTGACCTGATTAGATTTTTAGTTCTTTTATTTCTACAGTAGGGATTCTCTAGGGTCTTCTATGCTTTTTTTCATGCCCAGCTACTATCGTTATAATGATTGTTTTCAACTTTAGTTCAGACATCTTACTTATATCTATATTATTTAATCCATGGCAGTGAGTACTACCTCTGTTCTTACTTTGGTGGTGAATTTCTCCATCTCATCTTTTTCCCCAGAAATTAATACAATAAAAGAGAGAAAAGACAAAACACAACAACAGAGACAACGCAAGATAAACCAGAAAAAAATAACAAAACAAAGTAAGAATAAAAATAAAGCAAGAAAAAAAACAGCAAAAACAAAAAAGTAGATCCTGGTGTATTTTGGTTTGTTAAAAGAAACTAGATGCCAAAACAGGAAAGAAAGAAAAAAATTTATACACACACAAATAAATAAAACACAATGAAAGGAAACAAAAAATGAGATGCCTGGGTGGCTGAGCAGTTGGGCTCCTGCCTTCATCTCAGGTCGTGATCCTGGGATCTGGGATTGAGTCCCACATCAGGCTCCCTGCGAGGAGCCTGCTTCTCCCTCTGCCTGTGTCTTTGTCTCTCTCTCTCAGTCTGTGTCGCTCATTTAAATAAATAAATAAACAAATCCTTTTTTTTTTCTTAAAGAAAGGAAACACAAAATAAAATGCATGTATATATAACATAAAGAGATTAGGCGGGGCATGATGGCAGAAGAGTAGGATCCCCAAGTCACCTGTCCCCACCAACTTACCTAGATAACTTTCAAATCATCCTGAAAACCTACGAATTCGGCCAGAGATTTAAAGAGAGAACAGCTGGAATGCTACAGTGAGAAGAGTTTGCGCTTCTATCAAGGTAGGAAGACAGAAAAAAATAAAAATAAAAAAGCATCCAAGGGGGAGGTGCTGCCACAAGGAGCCCAAAGGCCAGGCGGATAGAGCCTCCGGGACAGGAAAGCCCAGTCCCAGAAAAGCAGGAACTTTACCAATCTTCCCAGAGGGAAAGGTGTTTGCAGGAATCCCGGGCAGGATCCTAGGAAGGGCAGTGGAGCACCCAGGTTCCCAGGTCACTAACAGAGGAAGTGCGCCCAGGGGAGAGTGCGCCACAAACCACTGGCCGGGCTCCCTAATGGTCTGGAGCTCGAGCCTGGTAGGGCCTCAGGAGCAGCTCAGGCAGCTCCTAGGGAGGCGACTCCGGTCGGAGGGGGCTGCGCGGTCCCGGGAGCATGATTTCAGTGGCGCAGGCCCCGGAGCACAAGGTGCCAGGGGACACAGCCCGGGATCCAGTGCTCCCCTTGGGACAGGCGGAGTCCAGGAGGACACAGGACAGCGAGGTCAGGCCCTGAAGTATGCAGATCAGCGGTCCCCCTCCCCCGGAGCATCTAGGCCCCTGTGGACTGGGAGACTGTGGTAGTTACTGCTGGAGCTGACTCCAGGACTGGACAGCTTGCCACTGTCACTGTTGTTCCTCCTGGTGTCACCTTGTGCCTGGGACTGAGCGGAGCTGCCAGGGACCAGGGGCCTCACAGGATAAATAGCTCCCACTGAAACGTGCACCTGGCAGGGCACAGCGCAGCTCCCCCAAGTGCACACACCTGAGAATCAGCACAGCAGGCCCTTCCCCCAGAAGACAAGCTGGAAGGACAGGGGAGGAGCAAGTTCTTAACCAAGCAGTGCTGGAAAGCTCCAGGGGAGGCGAGGGACTTACAGTATATAGAATTAGGGGATACCCCTCCTTGTTTTTTGTTTTCTGTTCGTTCTGTGCCCCACTTTTTTCCTTCCCTTTTTCTTCCTTTTTCCAGTACAGTAGTTGTTTTAGCCACTCTGCCTGAGCAAAATGACTAGAAGGAAGAACTCACCACAAAAGAAATAATCAGAAACAGTACTCTCTCCCAAAGAATTACAGAATTTGTATTACAATGCGATGTCAGAAAGCCAATTCCATAGCACAATTATAAAGCTAGTGGTGGCACTGGAAAAAAAGCATAAAGCAATCAGGAGACTTTATGACTGCAGAATTAAGATTTAATCAGGCTGAAATTAAAAATCAATTAAGTGAGATGCAATCAAAACTGGAGGTCCTAACGATGAGGGTTCATGAGGCAGAAAAAAGAGTGAGTGTCATAGAAGGCAAGATGATGGCAAGGAAGGAAGCTGAGGAAAAAAGAGAAAAACAATTAAAAGATCATGAGGAAAGGTAAAGGGAAATAAATGACAGCCTCATAAGGAAAAATCTACGTTTAATTAATTGGGGTTCCAGAGGGCGCCGAAAGGGACAGAGGACCAGAAAGTGTATTTGAACAAAGCATACCTGAGAACTTCCCTCACTTGGGAAGGGAAACAGGCATTCAGATCCAGGAAATAGAGAGAACCCCTCCTAAAATCATAAAAACCATTCAACACCCCGACATTTAATAGTAAAAATTACAAATTCCAAAGATAGAAGATCCTTAAAGCAGCAAGAGATAAGAGAACCCTAAACTTTATGGGGAGAAGTATTAGGTTAACAGAAAACTTTCCACAGAGACCTAGCAGGCCAGACAGGGCTGGCAGGATATATTCAGGGTCCAAATGAGAAGAACCTGCAGCCAAGGATACTTTATCCAGCAAGGCTCCATTCAGAATAGAAGGAGAGATAAAGAGCTTCCAGCATAGGCAGAAACTGAAAGAATATGTGGCCACCAAACCAGCTCTTCAAGAAATTATTTTTCTGCAAAAAATTATTAAGGGTGACTCTGTAAAACAAAGAGGAAGTCCAAGGAAACAATCCTCAAAAACAGGGACTGAATAGGTATCATGATGACACTAAATTCCTATCTTTCAATAGTAACTCTGAACGTGAATGGGCTTAATGATCCCATCAAAAGGCGCAGGGTTTCAGACTGGATAAAAAGCAATACCCATCAGATTTTCTGTCTACCAGAGACTCATTGTAGACATAAGGACACCTACAGCCTGAAAAAGAAAGATTGGAGAACCACGAACCATTCAAAAAGTCCTCAAAAGAAAGCAGGGGTAGCCATCCTCATATCAGATAAAGTTTATCTGTTAAAACTTAAAGATTAAGACTGTAATAAGATGAAGAGGGACACTATATCATACTTAAGGATCTAACCAACAAGAGGACCTAAAATCATGAATATTTATTTCCCTAATGTGGGATCTGCCAAGTATATCAATCAATTACTAACAAATGTTAAGACATACTTAGATGATAATACACTTATACTTGGTGACTTCAATCTAGTGCTTTCTACACTCGACACATCTTCTAAACACAACATCTCCAAAGAAAACAAGAGCTTTAAATGATACACTGGACCAGATGGATTTCACAGATATCTACAGAACTTTACATCCAAACTCAACTGAATACACATTCTCTCAAGGCACATGGAACTTTCTCCAGAATAGACCACCTACTGGGTCACAAATCAGGTATGAACCGATACCAAAATATTGGGATTCCCTTGAGTATTCTCAGACCATATGCCTTGAAATTAGAACTAAATCACAACAAGAAGTTTGGAAGGACGTCAAATACGTGGAGGTTAAGGACCATCCTGCTAAAAGATGAAAGGGTCAACCAGGAAATTAAGGAGGAATTGAAAAGATTAATGGAAACTAATGAGAATGAAGATACAACCATTCAAAATCTTTGGGATGCAGCAAAAGCATCCTGAGAGGGAAATACATCGCAATACAAGCATCCATCAAAAACTGGAAAGACTCAAATACAAAAGCTAATCTTACACCCAAAGGACTAGAGAAAAAACAGCAAATAGATCCTACATCCAGCAGAAGAAGAGAGTTAATAGATTCAAGCAGAACTCAACGAAATCGAGACCAGAAGAACTGTGGAACAGATCAACAAAATCAGGAGTTGGTTCTTTGAAAGAATTAATAAGATAGATAAACCATTAGCCAGCCTTATTAAAAGAAGAGAGAAACTCAATTAATAAATCATGAATGAGAAAGAGATCGCTATCACCAACACCAAGGAAATACAAACGATTTTAAAAACATATTATGAACAGCTATACGCCAATAATTAGGCAATCTAGAAGAAATGGACGCATTCCTGGAAAGCCAGAACTACCAAAACTGGAACAGGAAGAAATAGAAAACCTGAACAGGCCATAACCAGGGAGGAAATTGAAGCAGTCCTCAAAACCACCCTCCCAGACACAAAGTCCAGGGCCAGATGGCTTCCCAGGGGAATTCTATCAAACGTTTAAAGAAAAACCCTACCTATTCTACTAAAGCTGTTTGGAAAGATAGAAAGAGATGGAGTACTTTCCAGATTTTCGTTCTATGAGGCAGCCACCTAACAACACCCTTAATGCCAAAACCAGACAAAGACCCCACCAAAAAAAGTACAGACCAATATCCTGATGAACATGGATGCAAAAATTCTCAACAAGATACTAGCCAATAGGATCCTACAGTACATTTTTTAAATAAATTTATTTTTTATTGGTGTTCAATTTGCGAACATTCAGAATAACACCCAGTGCTCATCCCTTCAAGTTCCCCCTTTAATGCCCGTCATCCATGCACCCCCCCCCCCCCCCTCCTCCCCTTCCACCAACCCTAGTCGTTTCCCAGAGTTAGGAGTCGTTATGTTCTGTCTCCCTTTCTGATATTTCCCACACATTTCTTCTCCCTTCCCTTATATTCCCTTTCACTATTATTTATATTCCCCAAATGAATGAGAACACATAATGTTTGTCCTTCTCCAATTGACTCATTTCACTCAGCATAATACCCTCCAGTTCCATCCACGTCGAAGAAAATGGTGGGTATTTGTTGTTTATAATGGCTGAGTAATATTCCATTGTATGCATAAACCACATCTTTTTATCCATTCATCTTTTGATGGACACCGAGGCTCCTTCCACAGTTTGGCTATTGTGGACATTGCTGCTAGAAACATTGGGAAGCAGGTGTCCCGGCATTTCATTGCATCTGTATCTTTGGGGTAAATCCCCAACAGTGCAATTGCTGGGTCATAGGGCAGGTCTATTTTTAACTCTTTGAGGAACCTCCACACAGTTTTCCAGAGTGGCTGCACCAGTTCACATTCCCACCAACTGTAAGAGTGTTCCCTTTTCTCCACATCCTCTCCAACATTTATTGTTTCCTGCCTTGTTAATTTTCCCCATTCTCACTGGTGTGAGGTGGTATCTCATTGTGGTTTTGATTTGTATTTCCTTCATGGCAAGTGATGCAGAGCATTGTCTCATGTGCATGTTGGCCATGGCTATGTCTTCCTCTGTGAGATTTCTGTTCATGTCTTTTGCCCATTTCATGATTGGATTGTTTTTCTTTGCTGTTGAGTTTAATAAGTTCTTTATAGATCTTGGAAACTAACCCTTTATCTGATAGGTAATTTGCAAATATCTTCTCCCATTCTGTAGGTTGTCTTTTAGTTTTGTTGACTGTATCCTTTGCTGTGTAAAAGCTTCTTATCTTGATGAAGTCCCAATAGTTCATTTTTGCTTTGTTTCTTTTGCCTTCGTGGATGTATCTTGCAAGAAGTTATAGGGGCCGAATTTAAAAAGGGTGTTGCCTCTGATCTCCTCTAGGATTTTGATGGAACCTTGTCTCACATTTAGAACTTTCATCCATGTTGAGTTTATCTTTGTGTATGGTGAAAGAGAGTGGTCTAGTTTCATTCTTCTGCATGTGGATGTCCAATTTTCCCCGCACCATTTATTGAAGAGGAAGAGAGGGAACATTCCTCAACATCTTAAAAGCCATCTACAAAAAGCCCACAGGAAATATAATTTTCAGTGTGGAAGCACTGGGAGCCTTTCCCCTAAGATCAGGAACAAGACAGGGATTTCCACTCTCACCACTGGTATTCAACAGAGTACTGGAAGTCCTAGCCTCAGCAATCAGACAACAAAAAGACATTTAAGGCATTCGAATTGGCAAAGAAGAAGTCAAACTCTCCCTTTTCGCTGATGACATATACTCTTCATCGAAAACCTAAAAGCCTCCACCCCAAGATATCTGGAACTCATACAGCAATTTGGCAGTGTGGCAGGATACGAAATCAATGCCCAGAAATCAGTGACATTTCTATGCACTAACAATGAGACTGAAGAAAGAGAAATGAAGGAGTCAATCCCATTTACAATTGCACCCAAAGCATAAGATACCTAGCAATAAACCTAACCAAAGACGTAAAGGATGTATACGCTAAAAACTATAGAACACTTCTGAAAGAAATTGAGGAAGACACAAAGAGATGGAAAAATATTCCATGCTCATGGATTGGCACAATTAATATTGTGAAAATGTCAATGTTACTCAGGGCAATTTACGCGTTTAATGCAATCCCTATCAAAATACCATGGGCTTTCCTCAGAGAGTTAGAACAAATTATTTTAAGATTGGTGTGGAATCAGAAAAGACCCTGAATAGCCAGGGGGATTTTAAAATAGAAAAGCATAGCTGGGGGCATCACAATGCTAGATTTCAGGTTGTACTACAAAGCTGTGGTCATCAAGACAGTGTGGTACTGGCACAAAAACAGACACATAGATCAATGGAACAGAATAGAGAATCCAGAAGTGGACCCTCAACTTTATGGTCAACTAATATTCGACAAAGGAGGAAAGACTATCCATTGGAAGAAAGACAGTCTCTTCAATAAATGGTGCTGGGAAAATTGGTCAGCCATGTGCAGAAGAATGAAACTAGACCATTCTCTAACACATACACAAAGATAAACTCAAAATGGATGAAAGATCTAAATGTGAGAAAATAATCCATCAAAATCCTTATAGGAGAACACATGCAACAACCTTTTTGAACTTGGCCACAGTAACTTCTTGCAAGGTGCATCTATATGAAGGCAAAGGAAACAGAAGTTAAAATATACTATTGAGACTTAATCAGGATAAGAAACTTCTGCACAGCAAAAGAATCCAGTAACAAAACTAAAAGACAACCTACAGAATGGGAGAAGACCTTTGCAAATGACATATCAGTTAAAGGGCTATATCCAAGGTCTATAAAGAACTTATTAACTCAACACCCAAGCATCAAGCAATCCAATCATGAAATGGGCAACGGAGATGAACAGAAATTTCAGTCAAGGAGACATACACATGGCCAAGAAGCACATGAGAAAATGCTCCACATTACTTGCCATCAGGGAAATGCAGATCAAAACCACTATGAGATACGACTTCACACCAGTGAGAATGGCAAAAATTTACAAGACAGGAAACAACAAATTTTGGAGAGGATGTGGTGAAAGGGGAACCCTCTTGCACTCTAAGTGGTAATGTGAAGTGGTTACAACACCACTATGGAAAACAGTGTCGAGGTTCCTCAAAGTTAAAAATAGAGCACCCTATGACCTAGCAACTACAATACTGGGTGTTTACCAAAAACATACAGATGCAGTGAAACTCCGGGACACCTGTTCCCCGATGTTTATGGCAGCAATGTCCATAATAGCCAAACTGTGGAAGGAGCCACGATGTTCTTTGACAGATGAATGGATAAAGAAAATTTTTATATACAAATCTACTATCTATCTATCTATCTATCTATCTATCTATCTATCTATCATCTATCTATCAGCCATTAGAAGGATGAATACCCACCTTTTGCTTCAACGTGTATGGAACTGGAGGGTATTATGCTGAGTGAATTAAGTCAATCAGAAGGACAATGATCATATCATTTCACTCATACAAAGAGCCTAAGAATAGTGAAAGGGATTATAGGGGGAAAGGGGAAGAATCAAGCAGAAAATTGGAGAGGGTGACAAACATGAGAGACTCCTAACTCTGGAAACTAACAAAGGGAAGTGGAAGGGGAGGTAGGTGGGGGGATTGGGTAACCAGGTGTCGTGCACTTAGGAGGGCACTTGATGGGAGGAGCACTGGGTGTGATAGTATATGTTTGCAAATTGAATTTCAATTTAAAAAAATAAATAGAATATATAGGAAAGAAGACAGGCAGTAACTACTTTGTCATTGGCCATGGAGACTCCTTACTAGATATATCTCCAGAGGTGAGGGGAAACAAAGCAAAAATAAACTATTGGGACTACATCAAAATAAGTGGCTTCTACGTAGTAAAGGAAACAATCAACAAAACTAAAAGGCATCCTCAGAATGGGAGAAGATATTTTGCAAATGACATCCAATAAAGGGTTAGTATCCAAAACATACAAGGAATGTATCTTTCAGCATTCTGAAAACCCATCAAATAATCAAATTTTAAAAGTGAGCAGAAAACAGAAATAGACATTTCTCCAAATATGACATATAGATGGCCAACAGACTAAAAAGATGCATATCATCTCCATATCATCAATAAATGCAAATCAAATACAATGAGATATCACATCACATCTGTTGAAAGGCTAAAACCTACACAAGGAACAACAGGTGTTGGTGAGGATGTGGAGAAAAAGGAACACTAGTGCTGGTAGGGTACAAACTGGTGCAGCCACTCTGGAAAATAGAATAGAGGTTCTTCAAGAGTTAAACATAGAATTACCTTATGATCCTGCATTATACTAATGAGCATTTACCCAAAAAACCACAAAAGCACTAATTCAAAGGGATACATGCATCCCTATATATATAGCAGCAATAGTACCAATAGGGAAGATATGGAAGCAGCCTAAGTATCAATGGATTGATGAATGGAAAAGAAGATGTGGTAGACACATACAATAGAATATGATTCAGCCATAAAAAATGAAATGTCATTTGCAATGACATGGATGGATCTAGAGAATATAATGTTAACCAAAATAAGTCAGAGAACACAAACCATATGTTTCAGTCACGTGTGGTATTCAAGAAACAAAAAAAAAAGGAGAAAAAAGAGGGGGAGAGAGAGAAGAGGGAGAGAGAGAGAAATCAAGACACAGAATCTTAATGATAGAGAACAACTTATGATTACCTTAGGGTAGATTGGTGGGGGGATGGGTTGTTTTTTCGTAGTGTAGATTTTTTTTTACTTGAGTTCAATTTGCCAACATATAGCCCAACACCCAGTGATCATCCTATCAAGTGCCCCACTAAGGGCCTGTCAACGAGTCACCCCCACCCCAGGCCCACTCCCTTTCCACTACCCCCCTTGTTCCTTTCCAGAGTTAAGAGTCTCTCATGTTCTGTCTCCCTCTCTGATATTTCACGCTCATTTTTTCTCCTTTCCCATTCATTCCCTTTCACTATTTTTTATATTCCCCAAATGAATGAGACCATATATGTTTGTCCTTCTCCGATTGACTTATTTCACTCAGCATAATACCCTCCAGTTCCATCCTCGTCGAAGAAAATGTTGGGTATTTGTCATTTCTAATGGCTGAGTAATATTCCATTGTATACATAAACCACATCTTTATCCATTCATCTTTCGATGGACACCGAGGCTCCTTCCACAGTTTGGCTATTGGGACATTGCTGCGAGAAACATCAGGGTGCAGGTGTCTCGGCATTTCATTGCATCTGAATCTTTGGGGTAAATCCCCAACAGTGCAATTGCTGGGCGTAGGGAAGGTCTATTTTTAACTCTTTGAGGAACCTCCACACACAGTTTCCAGAGTGGCTGCACCAGTTCACATTCCCACCAACAGTGTAAGAGGGTTCCCATTTCTCCGCATCCTCGCCAATATTTGTTGTTTCCTGCCTTGTTCATTTTCCCCATTCTCACTGGTGTGAAGTGGTATCTCATTGTGGTTTTGATTTGTATTTCCCTGATGGCAAGAGATGCCGACCATTTTCTCATGTGCTTGTTGGCCATGTCTATGTCTTCCTCTGTGAGATTTCTCTTCATGTCTTTTGCCCATTTCATGATTGGATTGTTTGTTTCTTTGCTGTAGAGTTTAATAAGTTCTTTATAGATCTTGGAAACTAGCCCTTTATATCTGATACGTCATTTGCAAATACCTTCTCCCATTCTGTAGGTTGTCTTGTAGTTTTGTTGACTGTTTCTTTTGCTGTGCAAAAGCTTCTTATCTTGATGGAAGTCCCAATAGTTCATTTTTGCTTTTGTTTCTCTTGCCTTCATGGATGTATCTTGCAAGAAGTTACTGTGGCCAAGTTCAAAAAGGGTGTTGCCTGTGTTCTCCTCCAGGATTTTGATGGAATCTTGTCTCATATTTAGATCGTTCATCCATTTGAGTTTATCTTTGTGTATGGTGAAAGAGAATCTTCCAGTTTTATTCTTCTGCATGTGGATGTCCAATTTTCCCAGCACCATTTATTGAAGAGACTGTCTTCTTCTTCCAGTGGATAGTCTTTCCTCCTTTGTCAAATATTAGTTGACCATAAAATTGAGGGTCCACCTCTGGATTCTCTATTCGTTCCATTGATTTATGTGTCTGTTTTTGTGCCAGTACCACATTGTCTTGATGACCACAACTTTGTAATACAACTAATATCTGGTATTGTGGGGATCCCTGGGTGGCTCAGTGGTTTGGCGCCTGCCTTTGGCCCAGGGCACGATCCTGGAGACCTGGGATCGAGTCTGATTGGGGTCCCGGCATGGAGCCTGCTTCTCCTCTGCCTGTGTCTCTGCCTCTCTCTATCTCTCTCTCTGTGTGTGACTATAATGAATAAATAAATACAATCTTTCAAAAAAATAATAAGGGCAGCGAGGTGGCTCAGTGGTTTAGCGCCGCCTTCAGTCCAGGGCCTGATCCTGGACCCGGGTTCGAGTCCCACGTCAGGCTCCTTGCATGGAGCATGCTTCTCCCTCTGCCTGTGTCTCTGGTTCTCTCTCTCTCTCTCTCTCTCTCTCTCTGCTCTGTGTCTCTCATGAATAAATAAAATAAAATCTTAAAAAAAAGAAATCTGGCATTGTGATGCCCCAAGCTTGGTTTTCTTTTTTCATTCCCTGCACTATTCAGGGTCCTTTCTGATTCCACACAAATTTTAAGATGATTGTTCCAACTCTCTGAAGAAAGTCCATGGTATTTTGATAGGAATTCATTGAAGTTTGTAAATTGCCTGGGTAGCATGGACATTTTCACAATATTAAGTCTTCCAATCCATAGGCATGGAATAATTTTCCATCTCTTTGCGTCTTCCTCAATTTCTTTCAGAAGTGTTCTATAGTTTTTAGGGTATAGATCCTTTACCATCTTTGGTTAGGTTTATTCCTAGGTATCTTATGCTTTGGGTGCAATTGTAAATGGGATTGACTCCTTCATTCTCTTTCTTCAGTCTCATTGTTGTGTAGAGAAATGCCACTGACTTCTGGGCATTGATTTTGTATCCTGTCACAGTACCAAATTGCTATATGAGTTCTAGCAACCTTGGGGTGGAGTCTTCTGTGTTTTCAATGTACAGTATCATGTCATCTGCGAAAAGGGAGAGTTTGACTTCTTCCTTGCCAATTTGAATGCCTTTTATTTCATTTTGTTGCCTGATTGCTGAGGTTAGGACTTCTAGTACTATGTTGAATAGCAGTGGTGAGAGTGGACATCCCTGTCTTGTTCCTGATCTTAGGGGTAAGGCTCCCAGTGTTTCCCCATTGACTATGATATTTGTTGTGGGCTTTTTGTAGATGGCTTTTAAGAAGCTGAGGAAGGTCCCCTCTATCCCTACACTCTGAAGAGTTTTGATCAGGAATGGATGCTGTATTTTGTCAAATGCTTTCTCTGCATGTATTGAAAGGATCATATGGTTCTTGTTTTTTCTCTTGCTGATATGAGGAATCATATTGATTGCTTTACGAGTGTTGAACCAGCTTTGCATCCCAGGGACAAATCCTACTTGGTCATGGTGAATAATCTTTTAATGTATTGTTAAATCGAATTGGCTACTATCTTGTTGAGAGTTTTTGCATCCATGTTCATCAGGGATATTGGTCTATAATTCTCCTTTTTGCTGGGGTGTTGTCTGGTTTTGGAATTAAGGTGATGCTGGCCTCATAGAACAAGTTTGGAAGTACTCCATCTTTTTCTATCTTTCTGAACAGCTTTGGTAGAATAGGTATGGTTTCCTCTTTAAACATTTGATAGAATTCCCCCTGGAAAGCCATCTGGCCCTGAACTTTTGTGTCTCGGGAGGTTTTTGATGACTGCTTCAATTTCCTCCCTGGTTATTGGCCTGTTCAGGCTTTCTATTTCTTTCAGTTCCAGTTTTGGCAGTTTGTGGTTTTCCAGAAATGCATCCATTTTTTCTAGATTGCCTAATTTATTGGCATATAGCTGCTCATAATAAGTTTTTAAAATCGTTTGTATTTCATTGGTGTTGTTGGTGATCTATCCTTTCTCATTCATGATTTTATTAATTGGAGTCTTTTCTCTCTTCTTCTTAATAAGGCTGGCTAATGGTTTATCTATCTTATTAATTATTTCAAAGAACCAACTCCTGATTTTGTTGATCTGTTCCACAGTTATTTTGGTCTCAATTTCGTTTTATTCTGCTCAAATCTATTAACTCTCTTCTTCTGCTGGGTGTAGAATCTATTTGCTGTTTTTTTTTCTCCAGCACCTTTAGGTGCAAGGTTAGCTTTTGTATTTGAGTTCTTTCTAGTTTTTGGATCGATGTTTGTATTGCGATGTATTTCCACCTCAGGACTGCTTTTGCTGTATCCCAAAGATTTTGAACAGTTGTGTCTTCATCCTCATTAGTTTCCATGAATCTTTTAATTCTTCCTTAATTTCCTGGTTGACCCTTTCATCTTTTTGCACGATGGTCCTTATCCTCCATGTGTTTGATATCCTTCCAAACTTCTTCTTGTGTTTAGTTCTAATTTCAAAGCATTATGGTCTGAAAATATGCAGGGAACGATCCCAAACTTTGGTATCAGTCAGACTAGATTTGTGACCCAGTATGTGGTCTATTCTGGAGAAAGTTCCATGTGCACTTGAGAAAAATGTGTATTGAGTTGCGTTTGCATGTAAAGTTCTGTAGATATCTGTGAAATCCATCTGGTCCAGTGTACCAATTAAAGCTCTTGTTTCTCTGGAGATGTTGTGCTTAGAAGACATGTCAATTGTAGAAAGCGCTACATTCAAGTCACCCAATATAAGTGTATTACTATCTAAGTATGTCTTAACTTTGGTTAGTAATTGATTGATATACTTGGCAGCTCCCACATTCGGGGCTTAAATATTCATGGTTGTTAGGTCCTCTTGTTGGATAGATCCTTTCAGTATGATATAGTATGATATAGTGTCCCTCTTCATCCCTTACTACAGTCTTTGCGATAAACTTTAGTTTATCTGATTTAAGGATGGCTACCCCTGCTTTCTTTTGGGGACCATTTGAATGGTAAATGGTTCTCCAACCTTTCAGTTTCAGGCTGTAGGTGTCCTCATATCTAAAACGAGTCTCTTATAGACAGCAAATAGATGGGTCTTGCTTTTTTATCCAGTCTGAAACCCTGCGCCTTTTGATGGGGTCATTAAGCCCATTCCCGTTCAGAGTTACTATTAAAAGATAGGAATTTAGGGTCATCATGATACCTATTCAGTCCCTGTTTTTGTGGATTGTTCCCTTGGACTTCCTCTATTAAAGAATCCCCCTTAGTATTTCTTGCAGAGCTGGCTTCGTGGTCACATACTCTTTCAGTTTCTGCCTATCTTGGAAGCTCTTTATCTCTCCTTCTATTTTGAATGAGAGCCTTGCTGCATAAAGTATTCTTGGTTGCATGTTCTTCTCATTTAGGACCCTGAATATATCCTGCCAGCCCTTTCTGGCCTGCCAGGTGTCTGTGGAGGTCTGCTGTTAATCTAATATTTCTCCCCATAAAAGTTAGAGATTTCTTGTCTCTTTCTGCTCTAAGGATCTTCTCTTTGTCTTTAGAATTTGCAAGTTTCACTATTAAATGTCGAGGTGTTGAGCGGTTTTTATTGATTTTTTTTGGGGGGGGTGGAAATCTCTCTATTTCCTGGATCTGAATGCCTGTTTCCTTTCCCAGGTTAGGAAAGTTCTCAGCTATGATTTGTTCAAATTCGTATTCCGGACCTCTGTCCCTTTCGGCGCCCTCTGGAACCCCAATTCAACGTAGATTTTTCCTTCTGAGGCTATCATTTATTTCCCTTAACCTATCCTCATGATCTTTTAATTGTTTTTCTCTTTTTCCTCAGTTTCCCTCTTGCCATCAACTTGTCTTCTATGTCACTCACTCGTTCTTCTACCTCATTAACCCTCATGTTAGGACCTCTAGTTTGGATTGCTTCTCTTTTAATTGATTTTTAATTTCTGCCTGATTAGATCTAAATTCTGCAGTCATAGGTCTCTTGAATCCTTTATGATTTTTTCTAGAGCCACCAGTAGCTTTGTAATTGTGCTTCTGAATTGGCTTTTGACATTGAATTGTAATCCAGATTTTGTAACTCTGTGGGAGAGAGGACTGTTTCTGATTCTTTCTTTTGAGGTGATTTTTTCCTTCTAGTCATTTTGCTCAGTGCAGAGCATCTAAATCAATTTATACTGCAGAAAGGAGAAAAAGAGAGAAGAGAAAAAAGAAGAAAAAAAGAAGAAAAGAGAAAAAGGGCGGGGACACAAATAGAAAACAAACAACAAGGGGGAGTATCCTTTGATTCTATATACTGTAAATCCTTCCACTTCCCCTGGAACTTTCCAGTGCTGCTTGGTCAATAACTTGCTTTTCCCCTGTCAATCTAGCTGATCTTCTTGGGGAGGGGCCTGCTGTGCTGATTCTCAGGTGTGAGCACCTGGGGGAGCTGCTCAGCCCCCTGCCTGGTGCACGGCTCAGTGGGAGTTGTTTATCCCGTTTATCCTGTGAGGCCACTGTGAGGCTCAGTGAAGGTTATTTATCCTGTGAGGCGGCCAGCTCTCCAATCCTAGAGTCAGCTCCTGCAGTAACTACCACAGCTCTCAGTCCGCAGGGGCCTGGATGCTCTGAGGGTGGGGGCCGCTGATCTGCACAGCTCGGGGCCACCCAGCGGTAGGAGCGTCCTCGCTGTCCTGTGTCTTCCCAGCCACTGCCTGTCCCGGGGGGGAGATAAGGATCTTGGGCTGTGTCCCCCAGTGCTCTGGGCTCTGGGGATGCACCCATGGAATCACGCTCCCGCAGGAATTGCGCTCCTGGGGCACACAGCCCCCTCCGCTCGGAGCCTCGCCTCTGCCCAAGCCGCCGCCTGCTCCCGGCCCCCGCGTGCTGCAGCCCTTTAGGGAGCCCTGCTGCAGTGTGTTGCGGTCTCCCCCTGGGCGCAGTTCCTCTGTTAATGCTCCTGGGAGCCTGAGGGCATCCCCGCCCCTCCAGGGATCCTCCTCAAACTCCCTGCCAGCGCCATTCAGTCCGGGAAGATTGGTGAAGCTCCTGCTTCTCTGGGCCAGGGCTTTCCTGTCCTGGGGGCACTCCCGCATGGTCTTAGCCCGGCTCCTCGTGGGGCCCCTCCCCCTTGGATGCTTTTTTTTTCTTTATTTTTTTTCCATCTTCCTACCTTGATAGAAGTGCGAACTCTTCTCACTGTAGCATTCCAGCTATTCTCTCTTTAAATCTCAGACCGAATTTGTAGGTTTTCAGAATGATTTGAAAGTTATCTAGGTAAGTTTTGGGGGATGGGTGACTTGAGGACCCTACTCTTCCTCCATCTTGCCCCCTCCTGAGTGCACCTGTTGTGATGAGCACAGGGTGATGTATGGATGTGTTGAATCACATATTATATGCCTGAAGCTAACATCACACTGTATGTTAAGTAACTGGAATTAAAATAAAATCTTAAAAAATAACTTATTTTAAACTACATTTAAAAAAGAATATAAAAAAAAGAATATATTTGAGTTCCTTAAGTACAGGTATCCTATCCTACTTGTGTTTGCCCACATCCAGTGAGCACTTTGACACAGCTGTGTGCTTAATGTATAATTAAGGATTGAGTACAATAAATAAATGTCCAAGGAGAACTATTTGCTGCACTGGGGAGCTGTGATCGATTTCCCGAGAGTCTGAGTACTTGCTTAGCACACCAGTAATGGTGGAATGTCGCCCCAATAAAATTTTTCAGATAAGTTGATATTCATTGAAAGCATCAATATAGTCATCAGAGATAAGAAAAAAACACATTGGTAGACTTTCTTATCTTTACTGTTTTAATTCTGAATGGCATATGGTGTGGGAGCACCCTATCTCTTCCTGTTTAGAGCCTCTAAATGTCTTAATCTGGTCATACTTGAGAGAGGGAAAGGATTATGACATGGTCCTCAGAACAGCTCCTGGGGAGAGAGACCTCATACACAGGACAACACACTCTAATTAGTGTTGGTAGAGGGGCTGCAGGAAGGGATTTGGGAGCTCAGAGAAGCACAGTCCTCTTAGGGTGAATAGAGGAATCAAATAGGAATGGGGGTACAGGGTGGGTGATAGATAAATCAAATGGGGAGCTGCAGAGAGCAATTCCTGAATAAGAGGTAGTAACCAGAAAAGAGACCACACAAAGAAGAGAACGCTGAAAGTGGAGAGTGAAGGAGGAGGTTGACAGGCAGGGAAGGAGGCCCATCTGGAGGTGGAAAAAGGCAGGACCACTTCCGGCTGGGGAGGGAAAGCCAACAAGCTCAAAACTAAGGAGAGGTTTGGAGAGAGCAGATGCCTTCTGGATTCCAGAGGACAGGTGAGCTATGGTGCCCAGCTTCAGTGAAGACCCTGTGGGATCCTCTGGGCAATGGCTTCAATGTGCTTGACTCCACACACCCTAAGTTGAAGAAAACCTGCTACATGTTCAGGAGCTAACTGCATTAATGTGATCGGGTTTAGAGGTGCTTGGACCCTGTTCGTATGGGAGATAGAGGGGGCAGAATCCCCTTTGGGCCTTATAATGGAGAGATCTGGTCTCTGTTCTGGCCGCAGAAAGGAGAGACACAGACCCAGTTTGGACTCTGGGAAGATAAAGCAATAGTTCAGGCAGTAAAAGAAAGGAGCAGGACCCAATTTGGGAGGGAGATAAACTATGGCAGGAATCTGGTAGACTGGTAAAAGGGGACAGGGTCCGCACTGGGTCACAGAAAGTAGGGATCAGGACCTAGAAATGAGCAGCAGAATCCCTTTGAATAGTGAAAGTGACCAGGCTCAGCCAGAAGGAAAGAGGAGCTAGGTGTTAGTTTGAAAAGGGAAGGGAAAGAACCTGGTACTATTTGGGAACAAGGAATACACAAAAGCGTAATACCACTGGGTTTGTGGGTAGGGTATTGTCGCAGAAAGGGCGAGAGCAGTCACTTGCAAACATGAAGTGGGGGAGAGGTTTGGGGAATGGACAGTGCAGGACTGCACAGGAGAGAGGAGGGAACAGGCATCTTAGGGAAAGGGAGGGGCTGAGAAGTACTGCAGAAGGGGGCAGGGTTATTCAACATAGTACTAGAAGTCCTAGCCTCAGCAATCAGACAACAAAAACATTAAAGGCAATTAATTTGGCAAAAGAAGAAGTCAAACTCTCCCTCTTCGCCAATGACATGATACTCTATATAGAAAACCCAAAAAACTCCACCCCAAGATTGCTAGAACTCATACAGCAAATTGGCAGTGTGGCAAGATACAAAATCAATGCCCAGAAGTCAGTGGCATTTCTATACACTAACAATGAGACTGAAGAAAGAGAAATTAAGGAGTCAATCCCATTTACAATTGCACCCAAAAGCATAAGATACCTAGGAATAAACCTAACCAAAGACATAAAGGATCTATACCCTAAAAAGTACAGAACACTTCTGAAAGGAATTGAGGAAGACACAAAGAGATGGAAAAATATTCCATGCTCATGGATTGGCAGAATTAATATTGTGAAAATGTCAATGTTACCCAGGGCAATTTTCACATTTAATGCAATCCGTACCAAAATACCAAAGACTTTCTTCAGAGAGTTGGAACAAATTATTTTAAGATTTCTGTGGAATCAGAAAAGACCCCGAATAGCCAGGGGAATTTTAAAAAAGAAAAGCATATCTGGGGGCATCACAATGCCAGATTTGAGGTTGTACTACAAAGCTGTGGTCATCAAGACAGTGTGGTACTGGCACAAAAACACACATAGATCAATGGAACAGAATAGAGAATCCAGAAGTGGACCCTCAACTTTATGGTCAACTAATATTCGACAAAGGAGGAAAGACTATCCATTGGAAGAA
This sequence comes from Canis lupus familiaris, assembly GCF_011100685.1. NCBI lineage: Eukaryota > Metazoa > Chordata > Mammalia > Carnivora > Canidae > Canis > Canis lupus. The sequence continues at coordinate 36,652 of NW_023331577.1, forward strand.
AGACAGTCTCTTCAATAAATGGTGCTGGGAAAATTGGACATCCACATGCAGAAGAATGAAACTAGACCACTCTCTTTCACCATACACAAAGATAAACTCAAATGGATGAAAGATCTAAATGTGAGACAAGATTCCATCAAAATCCTAGAGGAGTACAAAGGCAACACCCTTTTTGAACTTGGCCACAGTAACTTCTTGCAAGATATATCCATGAAGGCAAAAGAAACAAAAGCAAAAATGAACTATTGGGACTTCCATCAAGATAAGAAGCTTTTGCACAGCAAAAGAAACAGTCAACAAAACTACAAGACAACCTACAGAGTGGGAGAAGATATTTGCAAATGACCTATCAGATAAAGGGTTAGTTTCCAAGATCTATAAAGAACTTATTCAACTTAACAGCAAAGAAAGAACAAACAATCCAATCATGAAATGGGCAAAAGACATAAACAGAAATCTCACAGAGGAAGACATAGACATGGCCAACAAGCACATGAGAAAATGGTCGGCATCACTTGCCATCAGGGAAATACAAATCAAAACCACAATGAAATACCACCTCACACCAGTGAGAATGGGGAAAATTAACAAGGCAGGAAACCACAAATGTTAGAGGGGATGTGGAGAAAGGGGAACTGGTGGAGCCACTCTGGAAAACTGTGTGGAGGTTCCTCAAAGAGTGAAAAATCGATCT